>NW_007730174.1:0-1198 GCF_000696425.1 Galeopterus variegatus
ACCTTAAAAGCGACTCTCCGGACAAATATGATTCAAAGTATATGATGTAAAACCCTTGAGTTTAACTACCCTTTTGCCTTAAATGGAATAAGTTAATAAGTCTGGTGGATCTTACATATCAATATAGAAAATTGGAGCAAATTTGAACTTAATTTTTAAGTGTCAGGGCCCCAGTAGTAAAGTGAGGTAAATGAGAAACTACTGGGACTAGTAGATTCAGGGGGAATTAGATAAATGCCTTTTTTCTTTCAAAAAACAAAACAAAAAAAGAAATATGCTTTCTTTGTCAAGTAAGGAACTGTGGAAGTGCTTTTATGTGGAAAGTCGATTTACAAAATACACCATACACTTAAAAATTATTTTTGATTTTATTGGGCATATGTCTTATTCTGAATTGCACTTCTAACTTTGTTGAGATTTATTTAGAGGCCAGTTGAATGCGGGTGCTTCAAAAAGTTCAAGGAAAAATAGAATTGAAAAATAATATGAATCTTTTCATGAACTTCTGGAAGTACCCTTGTATTAGCTTTTACTATGTAAAGTTATCACTGGAATAATCATAGAGCCTCACTGATGATAAGTAGTTTCATTTCTAGTATGTTTCTAAAATCTATGATGTGAGAAAGCAAAACAGACTTATATAATACCTGAAACCTATCCTAATTGCCAATCTGTTCCTAGAGAATTAAAAATAAAAATATAAAATTCCTGATTTCACCTGCTCTTTTAGACACAATTGTAGATAAATCTTGCATTTTATACATGTTCTTTAATTTTATTCTTTCTTTTCACTGTTGAGCACTCTGTCACTGTGGCTGAAGTACAGTGGTCATCACCTACAGAATAGGTGATTCCAACATGCCTAAAGATTTCTGTCTTTTTTGATTTTCTTGTAGTACTATCTTCTATTTCAGGGCTACATTTTTTATTCCTAGCACAATTTTAGAACTTTTGCATTTTTAAATTTCTCTTTAATTTATTTAAACTTTTTATTTAAAATGGTTATAGATTAACAGGAGATTGCAAGGAAATGTTCAGTGAAGTCCCGTGTACCCTTCTTCCAGCCTCCCATTGTCAACATCTTATATAACTATAGTATAATATCAAAACCAAAAAATTGATGCGGGTATAATCCATATAGCTTATTCAGATTTCACCAGTTATACATGTACCTATGTGTGTGTGTGTGTGTGTGTGT
>NW_007730174.1:2298-3259 GCF_000696425.1 Galeopterus variegatus
GAAATGTTACATAAATGGAATAAGGCAGTATATATCTTAGAAGATTGGCTTTTTTCACTCAGCATAATATAAATTATGATAATGTATTGGAATAATTATATGAATACTACTATACAAAGAAGTTGGAACTTGCTGAAATGCACCTAGTGGCTTGTACCTTGCATCTTCATGTGATAGTTTGGAATGTTCATTGTCAACCGTTTTATAAAAGTCTGAATTCAGCTTTAAAAAGGAGATATGAGGGTGTCTGGATATAGGTTGTACAAAAGTTTATGCAGGAACCTCCTATCATCCCATCAGGATGGAAATATATCATATGTGTTTAATTAAAAGGAACTTTGTGCCTTGCCAGAACATATTAAAAAAATTAAAAGAGTAGTTCACTTCCGTCTATTCAGTGATATAAGCCCCAGAATTAGTGTGAGATGGGAGTACTGAATCTGTTGGCCTCTTATCCTCAGTCTTGTGTGTTGGGCTAAGTTTGAGCCTAGTGTTTGGGGGCAGCCATGACCTTTAATAATAACAAGCCAGCTTCTTCATCTCGTGCTTGATTGAAGGAACAGCAGTCTTTTCTACCCCTGGAGGAAAACTTGACATTATTGGAGTTCATGAAATGGTATGTGATCTCAAACATGACACCTTCCTAAGGGGATAGAAAAAATAAGGAATTAGGAAGATTTCAAAATTAACTACATATTTACTCTATTTTTGCATTATATGCCGGTTTTTAGAAACCTAATCCCCAAATAAGATATGACTACAATGCATAATCAAAACAGAATTTTCTGGGAGTTTCAACAGCTTGGATATTTTGAGCAAATGTTTAAGGGAGAAATCTGTGGAATAGAACAAAGGTCTGTTTCTTTTCTTTTTTTTTTTTTTGTCCTTTTTGAGACCGGCCGCACGGTGCTGTGAGCGCACCAGTCATCCCTATATAGGATCCAAACCCGCGGCGGGAGCA
>NW_007730174.1:3654-4449 GCF_000696425.1 Galeopterus variegatus
CAGCTCTCAGGATCGCGCTGTCTCCTGGCACGGCCGCTCCAGACCCGTCGCCATCTTCCCATTCGAGTTACTGTTTAATGGGTACAGAGTTTCAGATTTACAAGATGAAAAGAGTTATGGAGATGGATGGTGGTGATGGTTGCACATTATGAATGTATTAATACCACTGAACTATACACTTAAAAATAGTTAAGATGGCACATTTTGTGTTCTGTGATTTTACCACAATAGAAAAAAAAGTTGGAAAATAAAACACTAGTTCTTTCTGATAGGGTTTCTGTTGTGCTAAGTGTTCAATAAACACCAGTTGAATTAGAAAAAAAAATAAAATCCAACCTAAAAAGATATTTAAAATAGTATAGGAAGAACTAAAATAAAGGCTTGAAAAAGATATGCCAGGCATATCTCCTTTAACAAAGAGGAAATAGAAGTTATCAATCCTATTAATATGCAAAATAGATTTCAAGATGTGAAAAGCACTAAAAAGGACAAGGGTGTTTTGCCTTAGTAAATACACCAAAAAGATAAAATTGTTTATTTGAAATGTGTGAATGAGTTGAAATGTGTGATAAAAGCAAAACAACTAGTTTATGAAGCCACAGTCAGCCTGGAAGACTGATAATCAATTAAACAAAGAAAAAAAAAAAGTGTTATGTTTGCCTGTGTGCTGCACTTGGCTCACAGGTATTTTGTCTGTCATACCGTGTTTTTTAAAAAGTGATGAAATAGGGCCAGCCCGTGGCTCACTCGGGAGAGTGCGGTGCTGATAACATCAAAGCCACGGGTTCGGATCCC
>NW_007730174.1:4563-19745 GCF_000696425.1 Galeopterus variegatus
TGAGCGTGGTGCTGACAACACCAAGTCAAGGGTTAAGATCCCCTTACCGGTCATCTTTGTTTTAAAAAAAAAAAAGTGATGAAATAATCAGCTACTATTGCTACATAACAAATTACCTCAATACTTAAAGGATGGAGAGACTCACAGGTAGGGGTGACTCCACAGCCCAGAACTGGAATCATCTGAGTGCTTGTTTACTGAGCTTGGGACAACCTGAAGGTCAGGACTGCTGGTAAGAGGGACCACATGTGGCCTGTCCATGTGGCTTGGCTTCCTCACATATGATGGCTCAGGATTCCAAGCACATGTATTCCTGGAAACAAGGCAGAAACCTCATCTCCTTTTATGATCTAGCCTCAGAAGTCACATAGCACCATTTCTTCCATACTCTGTTGGTTGAAATGGTCATAAACCCTCCCAGATTTAAAGTGGAAGGGAATAGCCTTCTTTTTAATGGGAGAAGTGTCCAATAATTCATGGACATATCTTAAAATCTCTCCAATCCAACTTCTGGCCATACATTTATTTATATTCCTCCCATATGCAAAAATATATTCCTCTATTTCAAAGATTCTCCCCAACCTTGAGATTCAGGATGTAAATCAGATCCAGGTGCAGCTGAAATTCCTCAGGTGTGGTTCCTCAGTTACACCTCTTAGGTACTTTGAGAACCTTCTGCTGGCAGAAGCTAGGGATAAGGAGCAGTTTTATTTTTGAGCACTGTAAGCCTTGGCTGTTTTATATTTTCTCTAAATTTTTTTTTTTTTTTTTTGAAAACTGAGCAGTTTCTTTTTTTTAGTTTCTCTTTTGTCTTATTGTGGATAAAATAAACCATTGGTACTTTAATCATTCTGCCTGGAGATCTGCTAGGCCAAATCCACCGGTGGGGTACCTGTTTTTCCCATTTTTCTTGTCAATACAGGCAACAGTGTTACTAAACGTTCTGCCACTTCATCCTCTCAGATATCATCAACAGTGTTCTCCAGACCTTTCCAGCTCTATTCTCCACCAGGTCTCAGAGCTAGTGCCTTGTACTTTAGGTTTTTGTTAACAGTAGCACTCCAGTTCTGGGTATCAAATTTTGTATTAGTTGCTATCACTTTGACACATAACCCAGAACTTAGAGTTTAAAGCTGCAACCTGGAATGACTCAAAAACTAGGATCAAAGTGCCCACACGGCTTTTTTATGTGGTTTGGTTTTCCTACAGCATGGCAGCTTCAGGGTAATTAGACATGTATGGTGGCTCAGAGCTCTAAGCCCAAGTATTCCATCATATAAGAAGGGTGGGGGAGCTGAATCTCCTATTATTACCTAGCTCTGAAAGTCACATATCACTCTGTTGGTCGAAGCAGTCACAAGCCTGCCCAGATCCAGAGGAAGGAAGTAGGAAAAATGTCACAGAATTTCTCATCTGACAAGTTAATAAAGAAGGCAAAGAAATTTAGCAAATTTAATTCATCGTTCTTTGAATTATCACCTCTCAGTTATGAGTGTTGGGTTTTTCCAAAAAAACCTTAAAAATCATTTAAAAAAACAAATATTGTTTTTTGTTTTAATTTTAGAAAGTAACATTTAACATTTATTTTATTTTTTAAAAAATGGAATTAGCCTATTATAAATGCTTTTTTTTTAATTGAAACATAGTTGATTGTAGGATACAACATTGAAAATCAATAACTGTGATATATGATGCTCAAATCAGGAAATTAATTAACACTGCACAGTATAACCATATTTTGTGGTCCTTTATCAATTTCTAGCTGACCCCTCCCCCCATCTACCACTTCTGGTGGCCTCAGTTCCATTCTCTCCTTTTGAAAGTTCAACAAATTATTGCCATTATTGTATCTTTCTTTTTTTATTCATTTTTTTAGCTCCCACTTATGAGTGAGGACATGCAGTATTTCTCTTTCTGTGCCTAGCTTATTTCACTTAACATAATTTTCTCTTAGTTCATCCATGTTGCTGCAAATGACAGAATTTTACTCTTTTTTTATGACAGAGTAGTATTCCATTGTATATATATATATACCACATTTTCCATATCCAGTCATCTATCAGTGGACATTTAGGTTGGTTCCAATTCTTGGCTATTGTAAATAGAGCTGCAATAAACATGGGAGTGCAGGTATCCCTACAACATGGTGGTTTCCATTCCTTTGGGTATATACCCTGCAGTGGCATTTCTGGATCATATGGCAGTTCTATCTGTAGTTGTTTGAGGAACCTGCATGCCATTTTCCATAATGGCTGCACTAATTTATGGTCCCACCAACAGTATTAGGGTTCCCCTTTCTCCACATCCTCACCAGCATTTGTTATTCTCTGTCTTTTTGGTAATAGTCAGATGACATATCAATGTGGTTTTGATTTCCATTTCCCTGATGCTTAGTGATGAGCATTTTTTCATGTGTCTGTTGGCCATTTGTATGTCTTCCTTTGAAAAATGTCTATTCAGCTCCTTTGCCTATTTTTTAATTGGATTATTTGGGATTTTTTTACTGTGAAGTTGTTTGAGTTCCTTGTATATTCTGGATATTAATTTCTTGTTGGATGTATAGTTTACAAATATTTTCTCCCATTCTGTGGGTTGTCTTTTCACTGTTAACTGTTTCTTTTGCTTTCTAGTTTAAGATAATCCCATTTATTTATTTTTTCTTTTGTTGCCTGTGCTTTTAGGGTCTTATTCATAAAGTCTTTGCCCAGTCCTACTTCTTGAAGTGTTCCCTCTGTGTTTTATTTTAGGGGTTTTATAGATTCAGGTAATATATTTAAGCCTTTAATACATTTTTAGTTGATTTTAGTATATGGTGAGAGGCTATGGGTCTAGTTTCATTCTTCTACATATGAATGTCCAGTTTTCCCAGCACTGTTTTCCCCAATGTATGTTCTTGTTGCCTTTGTCAAAGATCGGTTGGCTGTAAGTATGTGGGTTGATTTCTGGGTTCTCCATTCCATTCCATTGGTCTGAGTGTATATTTTTATGCTAGTACCATGTTGTTTTGGTTACTATATCTTTATGGTATAATTTGAAATCAGGTAGTGTAATGCCTCTGGCTTTATTTTATTTATTTATTTATTTACTTTGCTTCGAATTGCTTTGGCTGTTTGGGGTCCTTTGTTCTGTATGAATGTTAGGATTGTTTTTTCTATTTCTGTGAAGAATGTCATTCATATTTTGATGGGGATTGCACTGAATCTGTAGATTGCTTCGTGTAGTATGGACATTTTCACAATTTTAGTTCTTCCAGTCCGTCGGGGTCCTTTGTTCTGTATGAATGTTAGGATTGTTTTTTCTATTTCTGTGAAGAATGTCATTCATATTTTGATGGGGATTGCATTGAATCTGTAGATTGCTTCGTGTAGTATGGACATTTTCACAATTTTAGTTCTTCCAGTCCGTGAGCATGGAATGTCTTTCCATCTTTTTGTGTCCTCTTTAATTTGTTTCAGAAGTAAATTTGTAGTTCTAATTGTAGAGATCTGTCACGTTGGTTAAATTGATTTCTAGGTATTTTATTTTTTTGGTGACTGTTGTAAATAAGCTTGTTTTCTTGTTTTCTTTTTCTGCTAGTTTGTTATTGGAATATAAAAACTACTGATTTTTGCATGTTGATTTTGTATTTTACAACTTTACTGAAATCATTTATGAACTCTAAGAGTGTATTTGTAGAGTCTTTAGGCTTTTCTGTATATAAGATCATGTCTATCTGCAAACAGGGACAGTTTGACTTATAAATTTTTCCCTCATACCATGGATACTTTTTCTCATTTCATGTGTTGCCTGAGTCTTCTGTATCTCACTGAGTTTACTTACGATTGTTGCTCAGAATTCCTTTTCAGTCATTTCATGGGTTTCCTGTTCCATAGGGTCTGGTACTTGAGAATTACTATATTCCTTTCGTGGTGTCATATTTTCTTGTTTTTTCGTATTTCTAATATCTATGTTGATTCCTGTCCATTTGGTACAGCAGTTGCTTCTTCTGTTATTCTAGAGTGGGATTTGCGGAGAGAGTTCCTCCTCTTTTTCCAGACTCTGCTGGTGACTCCCCTTGTGTCAGTGCAGTAGAGTGCTCAACAGGTCACCTGCACAGTGGCTGTGGCTGCTGCTAGGGTGGTGAGCCACCCTTGCAGTAGCAGTGGTGGTGGCAGTTTCTGTGGTAGAACACCTGCATGGAAGCGGTGTTTGCCACAGTGGTGGGTCTTTGGTCCCTAGGCTCACTTTTGCCTTCTGTCGGGAAGGGGACTGCCTGCAGCTCCTGGTGAAGTCCCCAGCTACACTCCTGCCTCCTGTTGGGCAGGGGGTTTCCCACAGCTCCTGGTGAGGTCCCTGGGCATACTCCTACCTTCTGTTGACCAGGGGACTACCTGTAGCTCCACAGATGTGGTTCCACGGATGTGGCTTCAGCAGAGGGCAGTAGGGCAGGGCTTGCTCTGGGTTTCTAACCTGGTGTCTTTGAGCCCCAGGAGGTGTGACATGTTAGGCACCACCCAGGAATTATTCCCCCAGCTGCTGAGGTCATAGGACAAGGTCTGGAAGAGTTCTGATCTCAGGAGCTTCTGTCCCTGTGAAGTTGGGGTCCACCACCCTCCCCACAAGTAGAGATGAAATGCCCATGTATTCACTGTCTGGAAGCTCACCATTGGTTGTTTTATAGGGACCATGAATATGCTCACAGGATGAATTTTTTAAAAGAACTACCAGTTTTTATATGAATAAAAACTAATATTTATATGAATAAAAACTAATATGAAAAAAAGAACATTAGTTTTTATATGAATAAGAACTAATATGGCTTGGTGTAAAATTTCCATTGATGGTATCACATAAATTTTTAAAATCCTGTCTCTATCTCAATAGCTTAGATGAAAGTAAAGCTGATACTCTGTTAATTGGTGTTAAGTGACTCAAGAAGTGGCTCTAGCGATGATGGATGCTGATACTGAAATACATGTGAAGAGTTTGAACAGAATTGTTCCATTAAAGAAAATTAGAGAAAAGCAATATTTCTAAATTTGTGAATTTAAATATGTATGTGTTTATATAACTGTGTCAGTATTCCTGAAAGTTTATTCAAGTTAAACATTTTTTTAGATCTTCTCAGTTAAAAAAACAATAGGTTGTATGTTTGAGGTTACTACATACTAAAGATATAGCATTATACTACTAAAGCATATACTAAGCCATAAAGCCATTTTAGGAAAATGTAATAGTAATACCTGGTATCAGTATATAAGCACTCTGTACATACTTTTTCCAGCAGGAAGAGCTAGATTGCTATTTTTTTTTATTAGATTTCTTTTCTTTTTCTTTTGTGTTATTATTTTATTTTACTTTTAAAACTTTAAAAATGCCATTTAGGAAAAATATCTTACTTTTACATTCCTTTAGAATTTAATTTTAAAGTGTTTCTTATATAGCTAAATTAATCTAGAAAACATACTAAACTATATAATGGGTATTTCTTAGAAGCAAAATCAATTAATATGTACAGTACATCTATATCTTTCTAAATGTGTTCTCATTCGGGTTTTATCAGTAACTTGGTATGGTTTTCAGCAAATTACCAACCATTAATTTTCTCATTTTTCCTATCAGGGAGCCACTATTAATCATTTTTTAAAATGTTTTTGTAATCTTTAATAGTCTTCAGTTTAACAGTCTTCTACATAGGGAGGTAAACTCTTTTTGTGACCTTGCCCAAGTGATTTAAACTTTCTATACCATAATCATTTTTAAATGGGTGTTAAAAATGCCTCTTCCTTTTACAGCATTGTGCTTTTAATAGCACAAAATGCTAAACATGTAAAAAGTCAAGTAAAAACAAATAATGGTCACCTTAGAAAAAATTGTAAAAAAAAAAAGCAAATAAAGTATGCCTGTCAGTTAACATTATAGTGTATTCCTTTTTAGTCCATACTTAACCTGAAACATTCAGCAAGCTTCATATTTTTAGAACCTTTTTTACATATGTTTAGTAATAATTGTGCTTACTGAAAGTTGATGTAATACGGAAATGTAAGAATTAAGCATGTTGATAAAAGTATCATTTGATAATCATAGTATGTTAAATATTTTTCTCAGTTAAAAACACCTTTTATGTTATGTGTTCATTTTGACTTATGTTTAATCAGTAATACAATGTTTGACCTTTACAGTAGAAGTATTTTTTTTAATGGCAATATCAAGATCTGTAAATTTTTTGTAGTAATATTTTCATTAGGTTGATAGTTTTAGAATATTCTGAGTTTGTTTTTGCCATTGGCTCCCTCAGTCATTGCTGAGGATAATCTTTTTTGAAGTATGCCCTCCAACTAACAAAAACTGTACCTAAATTAAGTATTGTGTTAGTGCACTCAACCCAGAGGTTTTTAACTTCCCCAACTATTAACCTGCCATTGGGAAACATAAAATGGACATGACACAGGCACTTTCCACTAATTATACCTACCCTAAGAACCAGTACATATACATTTCTTATTTTTAGTATTTTGTATTTATCTTTTATGCCCAAAGAACCAAGGGAACATAAAACTCTAAGGTACCTATGATGTTTTCCTTCACAATTGTAATCTGAATGTCATTAGCATTATTTCATATACTTTTTATGAATTAATATGGTTTGTATTTTTAAGGGTAAAACCGTGTGCCATCATAGCTACTTTGTTTAGCCATTTCCCCTTTTTGGTTTACTTTTATAGCTTTTCTGCAATTAGATAAAAAGTTACCACAAAAACATCACACTGATCAGCCTTCAATAGCACCTAGGAAAAACTACTCTTTCACAAGAGAAGAGGTGAGACAGATTGATCGGGAAAATCAGAGGCTTTTGAAAGAACTGTCCCGACAAGCTGAAAAATCAGGAAGCAAAAGTACAATTCCTAGAAGATTGATTGGTCATCCCCCACAGTTATACCATAGCGTTTGGTGTTATCAGCACCGCACTCTACCGAGTGAGCCACAGGCCGGCCCCGAAAAAATAATAGTCTTAAACCCTCGGGAGGGTTACCGTGCATGTGGCAAGGAATAGATAACAACAAAGCAAGTTGAAATGAAGCTGGTGGGTGGTGAGCTACATTTCAGCTTTCTGCACATCATGTTAGCAATATTTAAGATTCATTCATGTTTTAGGAAAATTTGAAATTACCATATGTCACAAACATTTGGGTTTACTTCAATTTCTCTGTCCCACATGGCTCCGGATCCTGTTTTATTTTATTTAATAAGCAGTTACATAGTGCATACTGTTTTACAAATGTATTTAATCTACATAGCAACCTTATAGCATAGTTACTATTGTTATGGAGGAGAAAATAAGATACCAAGTGGGACACAGGGACTTGCTCAAGGTCAAATAGTTAGCAGGTGGCAGAGTCCAGATTCAAATTCAGGTTACCTCTGTGGGGTTACTTTTTTTTTAACAGCTTAATTGAGATATAATTCACATACCATACTTATTTAAAATGTACAATTCAGTGGTTTTTGCTATTTTTCTTTTATGTTATAGTAAAAAATATATATGTAACACAAAATTTGTCATTTTAAGTATTTTTAAGTGTATAATTCATTGGCATTAAGTATATTCACAATGTTATTTGACCATCACCATTATCTATTTCTAAACTTTTTTTTTATCACTCCATACGGACACTCTGTGCCTACTAAACTCTATTCCCACTCCCCCTCATCCCCTATAGCTTCTGATCTACTTTCTGTTTATATGAATTTGGCTATTCTAGATATTTCATATAAGTGGGTTCATACAATATTTGTCCTTCTGTTTCTAGTTTATTTCACTTACCATAATGTTTTCAAGGTTCACCCATGATGTCACATGTATCAGAACCTCATTCCTTTTTATATGGCTGAATAATATCTTATTGTAGGTATATACCACATTCTGATTATTCATTCATCCGTTGATGAATGCTTGGGTTGTTTTTGCCTTTTGGCTATCATGAATGGTGCTGCAGTGAACATTGAAATACAAATATCTGTTCACATCCCTGCTTTTAGTAACTTTGGGTGTACCTAAGAGTGGAATTCCTGGGTCGTATGATAATTCTGTATTTAGCTTTTTAAGGAACCTGGGTTTACTTTTGAAAAGTTAAAACCATTAATGTCTAGTGGCTATTCTACCTACACATTATTTGTTCATTCACTTATTTAAATCTTTCTACATCAGAAGATGGGCAGAATACAGGCTGGGTTAATTTTCTTTTCAAAAGGTATGATACTTCTGGGATAGAAAAGAAATATTTGGATAAGTGTACAATACAGTATTGTTAACTATAGTCATCATGCTATACATTAGATCTCCAGAACTTACTTTCTTGGATAACTGGAACTGTTATACCTTGTGTACCTAAAATTTGCTAAGTGTTCGTAATGTTAAGTGTTCTCACTCATCACACACACAAAAAAATAGTTATTGTGAGGTGGTGGATATGTTAACTAGCTTGATTGTGGTGAACATTTTACAGTGTATGCATATATCAACAGTTTTTAAAAACATTTGGACAAACTGTTGTGTTATTCGTTATTAGAATCTGATTTGGGTGAAAGTTCTAAGATTTTATAAACCATAAATTAGATTATAAATAGCCATTCTTACCATTTTTCAATTTCTTAAAAAAATATTTATTTAATGTCTGCTATGAACTATGTAAGACACTGGAAGGAATATAAGAAAAATTTAGAATACCACCCTGTCATGTAATTTATTAACTTAGCGGGGAAGATAATAGTATTGCAGGTCAAACAACTAGAAAATAGTACAAAGCAATATTAAGGATAGTATTAATTTTAGAAAGTTCTTACTAGATGCCAGGCACTGTTGTGAGCACTTTGTATACATCATCTCACTTATCTGGCTCTTTGAGATGGTTCCATTGTTAATATTCCTATCAACTAATTTAACCAAGGACACACAGTCAGTGGCAGAGCCAGGATTTAAGTCCAGCTCTTTCTGACTAGATAGCTTGCATTCTTTATCACTCTATTACAAATTGTTACAGAATTTGGAGCTATCATTTTTAAGTTTTACCTATTTGTTCTAAATTGATGACTAAATTGAAATGTATATACTTTTTTTTTTTTTTTGTCTTTTATCTTTTTCCATGTCCGGCAACGGGATTGCAACCCTCGGTGCTGCTCCCGCGCCTCGCTCAGCCAGTGAGCGGGAACCGGTCTGTATGTGGGATCCGAACCCTCGGGCGGGAGCGCCGTTCTTTATCACTCTATTACAAATTGTTACAGAATTTGGAGCTATCATTTTTAAGTTTTACCTATTTGTTCTAAATTGATGACTAAATTGAAATGTATATACTTTTTTTTTTTTTTGTCTTTTATCTTTTTCCGTGTCCGGCAACGGGATTGCAACCCTCGGTGCTGCTCCCGCGCCTCGCTCAGCCAGTGAGCGGGAACCGGTCTGTATGTGGGATCCGAACCCTTGGGCGGGAGCGCCGCCGCACTTCCCAAGTGGCGCACTTATCCAGTGCGCCACCGGGCCGGCCTCAGAATGTATATACTTTTGATTTTAGGGTTTACACTGTAATCAGCACTTCATATTTTGATGTTGTTTCTAGCTATTTCTAGCTATTTCTCAAATTGTTCTTTAGCTTTTTCATAGCTTATTGTATTCAAATGACACGCAGACAGATACATGGCATGGCTCCATGTGATTTGGATAGCTGAGCCAAATCATTTCTCTTATTTTTCTAGGTTTCTGCATGTGAACTTGATAATTGGCATAGACTACAGAATGGGTTTACTTCTTTTTTTTTTTTTTTAAAGATGACCGGTAAGGGGATCTTAACCCTGGCTTGGTGTTGTCAGCACCACGCTCAGCCAGGGAGCAGACCGGCCATCCCTATGGGTTTACTCCTTGCCTTATCATCAAATTATTTCAAAATTGATTCTATATTGTTTTTCATCTAATGAATAAGCACTGTAATTTTCTTAAAATTAAAAAAAAGAAAAATACACATGCAATCAAATAAATAAATGTAGGAAATTGGGTGTTTAATAAACACTGAGATTTCCACCAGCAAAAAGCAAAATTAAGATAACTGAAAATATCAAGTTTTCTGTCCTCTCTTTTCCACTCCTGCACAACTCCGTGGGTAGTTGATAGGATAATCAGAGAAAACAGAAAATGTTACTCTCCCATGTAAAATACATAGAAGATGTGATACATAGGAAGTTTCTTGCACAGTTATAAACTGCAGGTAGAGAAGATATAATCTTAGGAGGTTTGGGCACCTAAATTATACAGCTTCTCTGTCTACAAAAAGACCATATACTTTACAGTTGAAACCATGTTTAAATCATAAACCTCAGCTCAGCAGAGAACCACTAACTCTAGTTGGGTATGACTTCACTGAAGAGTTGACTTTTCTAGCTTTTGAAGGCTAAAAACTGAGAAAGGGCATTTTATGCAAAAAGAAAAAAATTAGCAGGTAGGCCAACAGTAATGAAGTTCTCTCAGTTGTCTGTCTACTTTTTCATATGTTTTTCACCTCTGCCTCTTGTTTGTCTCCAAGCCTCTGTGTGTTTCTACAACACCCTCCTTTTCTCCCTTCTCTGAACAGCTCTTCCCCTGAATGCTTTGGCTTATCCTACCACCATCTATCCCTTCTTTGGAATTGGTCAGGAAACTCAGAATAGAAGGTCAGGAAGTAAAATTGGTAAGAGCAAACCATTAAGCTGTGAAAAAGTCACAGCCATTTTTGAAATGGCTGGTGGTGATGGTTCACAACAGTGTGAATATACTAAATGCCACCAAACTACACTTTAAAATTGTTAAAATAGTCAACTTTATGTATGTTTTACCACAATAAATGGAAGAAAAAAAGACTATAGCGAAAAGTTGTCCTATGAATTCATAGGCTAATTTTTTAATGTAAATTTTAGTGCATAGCAGCACTCCCCTTTCAAATAAAGATCAGCTTGCTTCAGAGAAAGTTTAAATCAGTAAACAAAATAGTAATAAACACGATCATGGATCAATCCCCAAGCCATTGGTCTACTTACCTAAATATTCCTTCTCAACAGTGCCTGGGAAAATCAAGCGAAAGAAACTCTTTCACCTTATGATCTAAGAAAGAATTATAAACAAAATTAGGAACATTATACATTAGACTCTGCTACTGAGTCATATTAAAGGAAATACCATGTTACTGGATACTTTGTGGCCTTAGCCAGTTGGTTTATATATCCTTTTAAAAGCTTTATATTCTATAGTAATTGGTTTTCAAACTACTTAACAGCAAAAAAAATTTTTCCCCCAAAGTAAATTTTATGCAGAATCTTTAGTATATAAAATAGGTAATACAGAAAGCATAGTTGGGTTGGTAGAAATTAGGGGTGGGAGACTTCATCTTTCCTCAGTATCCTAGTAGCGCTTGAGGCACTGCTGTGAAATAAATGGGTTGCAAGCTGCTGCTCTATAATATACATATATAGAATTTATAGTAGCTTGGATATGTTTGGTCATTTCTAGGTTTTAACACCTGAGCTGTTAGCATTATAACTCCCATTATGTCATTTGTATGAGAAAATCAGTTTTATTTCAGCTTACAGCACCATTCCTTAAGTTTGTAACCTGACATAAAAGAGAGATATACCTTTAATGAGTTGTTAAATTATAGTGGTTTGTTTAGCTACAGGATGGGCAAAATCCCATGGATTTTTCTGAAAGTATGTAATTTGAAATATGTTTTTCTCATGGCATGTCAGGAGTGATTTGCAATCTTTTCTGCTTTAGTGAATTTCAGGTTCTAGAAAGTATTTGCCTTTTTAAAAACGATTGCTGTTTATCTAACATTATCTTTCAAATCAATTGTTTTTAACCAAGGCTTTATTGAAAAGGCTTGAAACTGTAAAACCAACTGTTGGTATGAAACGCTCAGAACAACTGATGGACTATCATCGCAATATGGGTTATCTCAGCTCATCACCATCAACGAGACGAGTGAGATCTACTCTTGGCCAATATACCCCTTTAAGTAAGCGTATTCAAAATTATTTTGTAATTGTTTGTGTCTTGTATCCTTTAAAATATATATATATATTTATTTACATATTTATTTTTATTTATACTGGCAGCTGGCCAGTATGTGGATCCAAACCTTTGGCCTTGGTATTATCTGCACCATATTTTAGCCAACCGAGACAACCAGCAAGCCAAAAAAATTTTTTTTAATTGTGCGTATCTGTGGGATACAGTGTGTTGTTTCAGTACATGCATATGTTGTACAGTAATTCACTTAGGACAGATAGCATATTCATTACCTAAACATTTATCTTTTCTTTGTGGTAATTACATTGAAGTTCCTCTTTTCTAGCTATTTAGAAATATACAATATGATATTATTGGCTACAGTCAGCCTAGAACACCACAACTATTCTTCCAATCTGCATGTAACTTTATACGCATTAATCCAGCCCTTCCCCTCCCCATGCTATCCTTCCCTTTTTATTCTCTGGTAATCATTATTCTACTCTCTACTTCTATGAGAACCACTTTTTTTGTGTGTTTCACATATGAGTGAGATCATGCAGTATATGTCTTTCTATGCCTGGCTTACTTAATAGTTTGCAAATACTTTCTTCCATTCTGTAGGTTGTCTCTTCATTTTGTTGATTGTTCCTTTTGCTGTGCAGAAGCTTTTTAAGTGCCTTTGAAGTCTTGTTTAAAAAAGTATTGCCCAGTCAGATTTCATGTAGCATATCCCTTATGTTTTTTTCTAGTAGTTTCATATGTTTATGTTTTAAATTTAAGTCTTTAGTACATTTTGAGCTGATTTTTGTGTATAGTGAGAGATAGGGATCTAGTTTCAATCTACTACACATGGATATCCAGTTCTCCTAGCACCATTTATTGAAGAGACTGTTCTTCCCTATATATTGACATTTTAGTCAAAAATCAGTTGGCTGTAAATGCTTGGATTTATTTCCAGTCTCTCTATTCTGTTCCATTGGTCTATTTGTCTGTTTTTATGCCAGTTCTGTACTGTTTGGGTTACTATAACTTTGTAGTATATTTTGAATTCAGGTAGTGTGATGCCTCCAGCTTTGTTCTTTTTGTTCAAGATTGCTTTAGCTATAATGGGATCTTTTGTGGTTCATTACAAATTTTAAGATCATTTTTTCTATTTCTGTGAAGAATGTCATTGGTATTTTGATAGGGATTGTGTTGAATGTGTAGCGTGCTTTGGGTAATATGGACATTCTGATGGTGTTAATCCTTCTAACCCATGAACGGGATATCCTTCCATTTACTTGTGTCGTCTTTGATTTATTTCATCAATGTTTTATACGTTTCATTGTCAAGACCTTTTACCTCCTTGGTTAAATTTACTTCTAAGTATTTTGTTTTTTTGGTAGCTATCACAAATAAAATAACTTCTTTTTTTTTTTTTTTCCTTTTTGTCTTTTTTTCGTGTCCGGCAACGGACTGCAACTCTCAGTGTCGCGCCTGTACCAGACCAGGACCGGCAACGGGATCGCAACCCTCGGTGCTGCGCCCGCCCCTCGCTCAGCCAGTGAGCGGGAACTGGTCTATATGTGGGATCCGAACCCTCGGCGGGAGCGCCGCCGCGCTCCCAAGCGGTGCACTATAGCAGTGCGCCACCGGGCCGGCCCATAAAATAACTTCTTGATTTTTTTTTTCTAGGTATTTTATTATTGGTGTATAGGAAGGCTATTGATTTTTGTATATTGATTTTGTTTTCTGCCACTTTATTGAATTTATTAATTCTAGCAATTTTTTGGTGGAATCTTTAGGGTTTTCTGTATATGTGACCATGTCATTTGTAAATGGTGATAGTTTGACTTCCTCCTTTCCAATTTGCATGCCCTTAATTGCTTTCTCTTGCTTTATTTCTGTGGCTAGAACTTCCAGTACTATATTGAATAAGAGTGGGGAAAGTGGGCATCCTTGGTATATTAGCTGTTGTTTGTTGTATAAGGCCTTTATTGTGTTGAGGTTACTTTCCTTCTATACCTGATTTGTTGAATTTTTTTTTAATGAAGGAGTATTGTATTTTATAAAATGCTATTTTTGCATCTATTGAAATGATCATATGGTTTTTTCCCTTCATTCTATTGATGTGATGTATCACATTTATTGATTTGCCTTTGTTGAACCATCCTTGCATCTCTGATTTGAATCCCACTTGATCATGGTGAATGATCTTTTCAATGTTTTGTTGGATTTGGTTGTATTTTTTGAGGATATTTGAATCTATGTTCATCAGGGATATTGGTTTGTAGTTTTCTTTTTTTGTTGTGTTCTTTTTCAGTTTTGGTATGAGGGTAATGCTGGCCTCTTAAAAAGAGTTTGGAAGTATTCTCTTCTCTTCAAGTTTTTGGAAGAGTTTGAGAAAATTTGGTATTAGTTCTTTAAATGTTGGGGACAATTTGACAGTGAAGCCGTCTGGTCCTGGGCTTTTTTTGGTTGGAAGAATTTTTATTACTGCTTCAGTCTCATTACTTGTTGCTTATCTGTTGATGTTTCCTAATTCTTCATGATTCAACCTTGGTAAGTTGTATGTGTCCAGGAATTTATCCATTTCTTCTAGATTTTCCAGTTTATTAACATATAGTTGTTCTTCATAGTCTCTTGTGATTCTTTGTATTTCTGTGGTATCGGTTGTAATGTGTCCCTTCTCGTTTCTGATTTTCAGCCGTCTCTCTTTTTTTCTTAGTCTTTCTAACATTTATTGAATTTGTTTCTCTTTTCAAAAAACAGACTCTTTGTTTTATTGACTTTTAGTATTGTTCTTTAAATCTTGAATTCATTTATTTCTGTTCTGATCTTTGTTATTTCTCTCCTACTAATTTTGTTTTTTTGTTTTGTTTGTTTTTTCTCTTTTTGTCTTTTTTCGTGACTGGCAATGGATCGCAACCCTCAGTGTCGCGCCCGTACCGGACCAGGACCGGCAACGGGATCGCAACCCTCGGTGTTGCGCCCGCACCTTGCTCAGCCAGTGAGCGGCTTAATATTGCCTATCTCTTATACAGCTACTAATTTTGAATTTGGTTTTTGTTATTCAAGTTTTTCGAGGTATTACATTAGGTTGTTTATTTGAAATCTTTCTACTTTTTTGATGTAGGCATTTTAAACTATAAGCTTACCTCTTAAAACTGCCTTTGCTGTATCCCATAGGTTCTTG
>NW_007730174.1:19755-36833 GCF_000696425.1 Galeopterus variegatus
TTCCAGTGCGCCACCGGGCCGGCCCGGAGAATTGTGTGTTTTGCAGGTGTTGGATAGAATGTTCTATAAATGTTCATTAGGTCCAATTGGTTTAGAGTGGAGGTTAACTCTGATATTTTTTCGTTAATTTTCTGTCTGGATGATCTGTCCATTGCTGTAAGTGGCATGTTGAAGTCCCCAACTGTTATTGTATTGGAGTCTGCCTCTCCTAATAGGTATAGTAGTGTTTGCTTTATATATCTAGGTGTTCCAGTGTTGGGTGCGTATATATTCAGAATTGTTATATCCTCTTGTTGAATTCATCCTTTATTATTATATAATGACCTTCATTATCTTTTTTTACTGTTCCCAATTTGAAGTTTATGTTAATCTGATGTAAGTACAGCTACTCCTGCTCTTTTTTGGTTTCCATTTGTATGGAGTATCTTCTTCCATCCCTTTGCTTTCAGTCCATGTGTATCTTTATAGGTGAAGTGAGTTTCTTGCAGGAAGCATATTGTTGGTTCTTGTTTTATAATCCATTCAGCCTCTCTGTGTCTTTGAATTGGGGAAGTTAAACTCATTTACATTTAGAGTTACTATTGATAGATAGGGACTTGTTACTGCCAATTTATTACTTTTGTTCTGGTTGTTTTGTAGATCTTTTTTTCCCTTTTTTCCTGTCATATTGTCTTCTTTTGTAATTAAGTGATTTTCCCTAGTGGTATATTTTGATTTCTTGCTATTTATTTCTTTTTTTTTTTGTCTTTTTTGTCTTTTTCCGTGTCCGGCAACGGATCGCAACCCTCAGTGTTGCCCCCGTACCGGACCAGGGACCGGCAACGGGATCGCAACCCTCGGCATTGCCCCCGCGCCTCGCTCAGCCAGTGAGCGGGAACCAGTCTGTATGTGGGATCCGAACCCTCGGGCAGGAGCGCCGCCGCGCTTCCCAAGTGGCGCACTTATCCAGTGCACCACCAGGCCGGCCCTCTTGCTATTTATTTCTAATATATCTATTATAGCTCTTTGCGTTACAATTTATCCTGAGGCTTACAAAAAGTATGTTATAACAGATTATTTTAAACTAATAATAACTTTGATTACTAAGAAAAGAAAAAAAGCAAAAACAGACTCTGCTTTGACATCATTCCCCTGCCCACTTCTTGACATTTTGTTGTTTCAAGTTACATCTTTTAATATTGCCTATCTCTTATACAGTTGTTGTATTTGTTATTATCTTTAACAGGTTTGTATTTTAGTCTTCACGTTAAAGATATAAATGGCTTATTCACAACACTTACAACATTGGAGTATTCTGAATTTCTCTGTGTACTTTACTAGTGAATTTTGTATCTTCAAATGCTAAATGTTACATTTTAGCAGCATATCTTCTTTCACACTGATGAACTCTCTTTAGCATTTCTTGTAAGGCAGGTCTAGTGTTAATGAATTTCTTTAGCTTTTGTTTGTCTAGGAAAGTGTTTATTTCTCCTTCATATTTGAAGGATAGTTTTGCTGAATACAGAATTCTTGGATGGCAGTCTTTTTCCTTCAGCATTTTGAATATATCATTCCACTCTCTCCTGGCTTGTAGGGTTTCTGCTGAGAAATCTACTGAAAGCTGTATTGGAGCTCTGTTTAATATTACGTGGGTTTTCTTCTCTTGCTGCTTTCAGTATTCTTTATCTTTGGTTTTTGATAATTTGATTATGATCTATCTGCCTGGGGAATTCCTCTTTGGGTTGAATTTGGTGACCTCTGAGCTGTCTGTACCAGGATGCTGTCATCTTTTTCCATATTTGGGAAATTTTAAGCCATTATTTCCTTAAATATGCTTTCTAGGTCTTTCACTTTTTCATCTCTTTTAGATACACCAGTTATACATAGGTTTTTTCACTTGATGGTATCCCATGATTCCTGCAGGCATGTTTCATTTGTCCTCATTCTTTTTTCTTTTGCTTCTTTGATTGGGTAATTTTGTATGTTCTGTCTTTGAGTTCATTGATTCTTTCCTCTGATTAAGTCTGCTTTGAAGCTTTCTATCAAGTTTTTCTGTTTAGATAATGTATTTTTATTTCCAGAATTTCTTTTTTTTTTTTAATTGATTATATTTTTTAATCTATTTTCTTGTTCTACTCCTGGATTGTTTTCAAAGTATCATTTAATTTCCCATCTGTACTTTCTTGTGACACCCTGAACTTCATTAAGAGGATTATTTTGAATTCTTTATCAGACATTTCATAAATCATCCATTCTTCTGCTCCCATTGCTGGAGCTTTGTTTGTTTCCTTTGGTGGTGTCATATTTCTTTGTTCTTTCTCAGTCTTTGTGTCTTTATGTTGATGCCTGTTCATTTGAGGATATGGCTACCTCTTCCAGCTTCTGTAGGTGTTACTTGGTGATGTTAGACCATTACTTCTCAATATCAAAACTTTATCTCAGGCCTGCAGTTGTTTTCCATTTTGTGGAGGGTTTATAGCAACCACCACCACTTAAACACTGCACCAGAACTAACTTGCTCTCCTGCCATTAATTCCTGGGCTTGGGAACACTTATTGCAGGGATCAGAACCTGAATGCTGTGGCTGAGCTAAACTGCTGCCTTGCCATTGTTTTGCAATCTGGGGAAGAGTTATTGTATAGACCACAATTTATTTGTTGACCCTTTAGACACTTCTGGGTCATGGGAAGACTCCACAGGAGCAACTGAACTGTGTGGGAAATCCGGCCTGGGACTGAGTTTTTCCTGTGGTTTGTGTTCATTACAACACTGTGGCACTTGCCCATCTCCACTGTGTGGTGCTTGTGCTGATCAGGACACAGATCAGCTGCCAATATCTCACCCATGGTGGATCAGCCCCCAGTACTCCAAATGTTTCTTGTGGAGCAGGGCCCAGATGAGTCCCTTCCAAAGACTGAAAGATCACTGGGCAAATCCAACACCTACCACAAGTCCAGTGGACTTCCTTGTGGACAGTATTATGCCAGCCTGTGGAAAGGGGGAAGGAATGCTCTGTAGTGATCCTTTTATCCTACCTGTTGTGGCTCCTCCCTCTCTGCAGGTGAACTTTTCGAGCAGTTGTGCTGGCTTTGGGGATGGAAGAGGGTGTTCTGAAGTGATCTTTTTTTCCCAGCAGTCGCAGCACTTTTCTCCCCTGCAGGCTTCAAGTAGCTTCATGTGAGAACAGCGTTGCACTGGCTTTGCTTCTGTGTGTGTTGCACCTCATGGCTTGGGAGAGCAGCCAGGCTGTTTGAAGTGATCTTCCTGCTGCCCGCAGTGGCTGTCCACACCTTCACATGCCAAACGGGCCTCTCCACCTCTTCCCCTGAGTTCTAGTGATTTCAGAATGGCAATTTTTATGCTTTAGACATTGCAAGTTGATTTCTTGTTGGGGGAGTGGTGCCAGGGATCGTCTACTATACCATCTTAGTGACGTCACCCTTGTATCTCTTTTTTAAAAATATAGCTTATGTTTGAATGATGTAGTTTAAAATGCTAACTTCCAGAGTGCATTCTGTTTTTACTGGCATATTTTGTTTTATTTGTGTTAGTTTACTTAATTTCAGGTTCCATTTACAGCATGTAATGGAAGCATAGGAAGAAAACCAGGAGATAAAACAATTGAAAATATGAGTACTTTTTAGACAACAGAGGGGAGGGACTTTTGATTTTAATATGTTCATTAAAGGAAGAAATGAATAGATACGCTGTTTGAATCTTGCTGAAACATTCCCTTCTAGCCAATTAAGTATTATTGCTAGTATCTTCCTCTATATGTACTTTTTCTTCTTCATTGGATAACTAAAACAAAAATAACAAACTCTAAGGTCATCAGATACAGTATCACTTTATGCTTTATATGTGATCAGTTACAGACCTAACCAGTTTTGTACCCCATATAATGTACAAATGGAGTAACTGTTTAGTGCTAGGGTATGCAACATCTAAAAAGGCCAGACATTTTCCTTTATAGAAATCTGTGGTAATGTATATGTTCTAAACTACATCAAAAATAGAAGCCAATACTAAAGAAAGTTGGAAATAGTTATAATGCCACAACTTCCCAGTGCTTATGTGAGTCTTAAACACTTAAATGACAGGAATTCCCTTTATTTGTTCTACATACATTACTACCTTGGTATAGTCACTAAGATAGGATCTGACTCCAGTAACTCATACTTAGTATTATGCCTTGTATGTAGTAAATTATTTATCGAACGAATATATAAATTATTATGCAAAGTGGTATTTTTTCACTTGAATCACTTGAGAAGCTTGAATCAAAATCCCCTAGTATGGAGTCTGGTCATGTTTGTTATATTTTTAAGTTCCACAAGGAATTCTGAATGTATTTATCCTGGTCCAGAATCATTGCATTAGACTATTAGACACACACACAGGATATGGAAGAAAAACTAGTCTGGACTTAAAATTAGGAGAGGAAGTTTATCAGATGATGATTTATGTATTTAATTTAAATAATTCAGATTATATCTTCTTTGTATATTTTCAGGGGGAGCTTCCAGGACATCCAGTGCTACCAGTGCTCTTAGTTGTAAGAGTGAGCGATTGGTTTTTGACACATCCAGTGGTCCATTGCTGAGACCTAAACCTCCAAACGTCCGTACAGCTTGGTTATAAAACCATTTTTTATTTCAATCTTGTTCATCCAATTTTTATTGAAGTACTCTTGCATATTACCATAATTCTTTGTGTAAATATATGTAATACTGTTTTAAGCGATTTAAGGTATACAAGAGTGGATTGTCATTTATTGTTATTCAGTGCAAAATTATCTAAGAGACAATTTAATGTAAAATCAGTGTTTCCTATGAGAATGTATTTATAATGTATTTAATAGAAAAGTGGTAGTATGTGTGTGCATATTTTCTCAATATAGAAATTGATTTGCTTGTCATGCTGACACAACCATGGGATAGTAGCATTACATGTTGGACCCAAGACATTCACTCTGTAGTTCTCATTTTATGTGATTTTTATATCTTGTAAGCTTTAAAGCATGAGCTTAGCTCCTAAATTTGACTGACTTTGTTTTCTGTATGTTTAAGAACTATGTGATGTATCTGATAACTCTATATGCTTAAGAATTTATATGGTGATGTGGTGTGACTCATAACTCATAACTTGATTCTGTATGCTTAAGAATTTATGTGGTGTAACTCATAAATTGATAACTTGAGAGTTAACACTTTCGTATTATGAAACAAATCTTGAAACTTTTTTTCATTGGTGGAGCTGATTTAGATTTGATGTGCAGATTCAGAGAAGCTTGTACTGGGCCAATCCTTGTGATTCACCAGAGGTTACCTAGTTTCTGTATAAGTAAGCTGAATTAGAGCTTACAACTTTGATCAACCATTCCAAACCATTTCAAACCGTGAATTTTAGACAGTTAAAATTAGAAGCTCCTCTTCGTGTTTTTATACATTCAGGTAAAGTACTATTAATGATTCTGAGAAATGAGGTCTCAGCTTTTGAGCTACAGTCTACTGCTTTGTGAGTAACTTGTGAAAGGACCAGATCAGTTGCGTCAAAGCAAAAACAAGTATTTGTTGAATCAGTAAAATAGTTTTACGGTTTTGAGGTGATAAGAAGCAGATCCTAAGATGTGTCAGAGCAGTGTTTTAAGTAATACTGTTAGTATGTTGTGCTATGATCTAGTTATTGTATTAAGAGAGGAGATTTGTAATGAGATAGAAATGCTTTAGAAATTTCAGCTAGTGTATATAAGGGCTGAAAAAGAAAACTCAAATATGAGCAATAAGGGAAATAAATCACACATTTGTTAAAGCTGCTCCCTTAAATATTAGCTAATGTTCTTACTTTGTTTTGGTTTGGTTTATTTGATTGCATCCTGGAGTATTTTTTCCAGTCCCACATTTAAAGGCCTAATGATCTTGATGGACTTGGTAATGACAGATAGGGTGTAATGTAGTTGACTTTTGAAATCGGCATATTTTTCTGTCAATCTATAGGCTCTTATATAACAAAGTATTACATCTCATAATTATCACTGTTTTTCATTACTGGCCTTTTCAGAATACCCATAGAATGTATTGGAAAGTTTCCATGTTAAATGACAAATCTTTCTTTTTTTAATGTGAATTTTTGATCTATAGCCATAAGATTTCTTCTTTTTTCAGTGCCTCAGCTCTGTAGCATGTATGCTGAACTTACTTTTCTTAATACCTTTAGCAGTAAGCCAAACCACATTCTACTAAACATCAATTTAAGATTTCTTGGTCTTAGTTTGCATTAATAGATTTTGTTTAGGATAGGGCATGTGAAGCATTGAAACACTGGGATTGAAACTCATGTGAACCCAATCTGGCTTTAAGGTTCTGCTTCTTTCTTTGGGCTGTGATGTTCATTCAGCATTATTTGATGTTCTGTTTTGGCCAACAAGTTTTTACACCTGATTTATATATAAGCTTTATCTCTACAAAACCAAGGTTTTATTTTGTTTTGTTTTTTAACTTATTGCACTTTGTATATACTCTTATCTTTAAGAAGAGATAAGATAAAACTCAGCATTTGGACATATTCCCAATAGGGATTTAGTCCATTTAAAAAAATTGATTTTTAAGTTGTTTGAAAAAAAAAATACTTTTATATTCAGAATGGTATTTGTTTCTGAGTACATTTAACATGGTCTTTGTATAAGCTTTATCTCTACAAAACCAAGGTTTTATTTTGTTTTGTTTTTTAACTTATTGCATTTTGTATATACTCTTATCTTTAAGAAGAGATAAGATAAAACTCAGCATTTGGACATATTCCCAATAGGGATTTAGTCCATTTTAAAAAATTGATTTTTAAGTTGTTTGAAAAAAAAATACTTTTATATTCAGAATGGTATTTGTTTCTGAGTACATTTAACATGGTCTTTGCTGCCACATGTCAGGATACAACAGATAAGTTTTCATAGATAAAGCAATACTTTGATTTGAGATAATAATTTAATGCCTTTAGTTTTTACTACTTTGAAAGAGGAAGTTTATCTGAGTACTACTGATAGCAGAGATTCAACTTAAAGTAAAAGTTGGGAAGAGCAACAGCCTTTTTAAAACAGAATTTACAATTCTGTTGTCATGGTTACTTATGTATCGTGAATATAAATAGCTAGAAGTTGAAAAATGTGGTATTCTAAGAAGTCAAGGTACTTTGAAGTTGTTATGGCTTAAGGGGCATTTTTATGAAGGAGTTATAAGTATATTACTTTGTTTTTAAGAACGTAAAGTGAAGGATGATCTAGCACTATTTTATATTTGGTTGATGTGTACTTAATGTATATACTTTGAAGATTTACATCTGTAACTAGAAAGTATGCTAATTCGAGGTATACTTATTGTGCCAGATTCTTACTGAGAGTTATTTTCATCTCTTGTCAAATGTTAAACTAATGTTGCCTCCTTTTTAGTAAGATTCTATGAAAGATTTTAAACTATTAAAAGTTTTTCTTAAGGGATAGCTATTATCTCATACTTCCCCTACTTCTTTTTGCACTTCATAAAAATCTGCTTTCTTATCTACCACTCCAAATAAAGTTTTCTGGTTTGTGTGTAAATTTAGTGTAACATAGCTCTTTTCAGTCCATTAACCCAAGTGTCCAAAATGGATATCAAGACTTTAAAAAGGTAATTGCAAGGGAGGGGTATGATTGTGTGGTTCTCATCTTTAGATTCAAATATTGCATACTGTGAAAAGTATTAAGATCAATATAAAGTTGAAGATGCAAGTTTATTATATTTTAATAAAATGTATAAAAAGTTTAGTATCTTAAATGCCAAAATCTTAACTATATAAATGATTGTATACCATCTCTTAGAAGATCTACTTAATGCTATTGGCTACTTTAAAGAAACGTAAAAATCACATCCTTTTAAAATTTTCTACTCCACTGTAATGTATTTTAGGCATGAAGAACTAGCTTGGCATAGTGAAGAAATAAATAAAAGAATTAAAGATAAATGAGTTTTGATCTTATGTCTATCTCTAAAATGCATTGTCTTGTTTCTATTTTTAAAATTAGAATAACTTTATGGGCCTTATAGACTGAGAATTGGTGAGAGTGAAGTTGGGAGGAGGGTGTTAGTTATTTATATCTTGGGAAGTATGACATTTATATGGGAAAGAGTTTGATTAAAATTACCTTTAATTAAATTAAAATTATCAAGATTAGCATTTCTTTAAACCATATCATTTAAAGAATTTGTTCTGTAAAAGTATTATGGTGCTATAATACAATGGACACTGTTTTAGAGTTTAAAGGAGTGTTGTTTTTTTTTTTAAGTAACTGCACATCAGCATTTCATATGTATTACATATAAGTGATAAACACTTTTTAAAACTTGATAAGACATCAGTGTAGAAGTCTTTTAACAAGGGTTTAATAAGAATAATGCAGTTGGAATAAATCACTGAGTAGTTCTTGCAGTAGTACATCTGAGCTCTCAACTGTGAGTTAAAGGATGCTTAGAGCAAATAGGATTATATTATGGCAGAAAATGTTATGTGATTTTTAAGTTCTGGTGATGTTTTTTTAATCTAGTTAAGAGATATTTCTGGAGCCACCATAATAGGATCTTGGTGGGTTTTTTGTTTTTTATTTTTTTAATTAATATTTTTTTATGCTCTAATGTTGTTGCAGAGCAGTTGGGAGGGAGGGGGAGAGGAGAAAGGGAAAGGAAATGTGATGGAAGAAGGAGGAAGGAGGAGGGGTGGGATTGATGCCCATGGCACCCCCCACATTCTCACAGAGGAGACCGGGGGCTTCCAGCAGTGGCTTGGTCATTGCTGGGCTAGGTGCAGAAGTTGGGGGTGTGTGGCAAAAGCCCTCACGTCCCACTTTTCCACCTCAGGAACCAGGGGCCCTTCTTTCTGCAGCTTGGTGGTTGTTGCTGGGCTGGCTGCAGGTGGGGGGCATGTGGCCAAGGCCCTCAGCCCCACACCGCCCTGGCTCAGGAGAGCCCAGGGCACTTCCTGTGGTGGCTCAGGGGTTGTCACTGGGCTGGTTGCTCATGTTGTGGGGGTGTGACTGAGGCCCTCGGCCCCCCACTGCCTCAGCTCAGGAGAGCCTGGGGCACTTCCTGTGGCAGCTCAGTGGTCATCATGGGAGTGGGTATGCTTGTTGGGGGTATGTGGCCAAGGCCCGAGGCCCTCACCCTCGGAACTCACCCTCGGAACTGGTTGCAGGTGTCAGGGGGCATGGATGAGGCCCCCAACCCTCCTCACTTTCTGGTCTGGTAGCCCAGGGGACTTCCGGTCCTTCTAGGTGTTATAGGTGTTCCTTGGTGAAATGAGACCTTTACTAGTTAATATCAAACTTTGTCTCTGGTTGTGAGTACTTTTTTTTTTCTTTCATTTCTGTGTTGGATTATTTGCTGTTCCCACCACTCAAATTCTGTGCCAGAACTAATTTGCTGTCCTTTGCTTGCTTCTAAAATGGGGAAACTTCCCATAAGGACCAGTACTTGAGCTCTGTGGTTGAGCTAAATTGCTGAATTGCTGCTGATTCCCTAGTGAATGCTTTTTGTGCTGCTCAGGTTTTAGTGATTGACTTTATAGGTCCTTTCAGTTCTAGTGAAATCTGGTGCACCTGGGTTGTGTGTGGAAACCCTGGTCTGTGCCTGAGTCTTTTCATCAATCTACACCCCATGCAGTTCTGTATTCCTGACCAGTCTCTGAGTGGTCCTTCACTGACTGGGGGATGGATCAGCTGTCCTTGTTGTGCCTCAGTGTTCTCCTGGTGGGCCCATCTCCCCCACTGCCCATGCTCCAAACACTTCCCATGGGACAGACCATGCTCCAGTCCCTCGTGATGACTCACCGGCCTCTGAGTGCCTCCTTTTTTTCAGTTGTTGTGGCTCCTCCGTCCTGAGTGGGTCCACAGGAACCCTATTAGTGGTATTGCTGGCCTTGGGGCCACCAAGGTCCTCTTCTCCCCTGCCACCTCCAAGCAATTTCATCCAAAAGTCACAGCTGTGGCTTTTGCCGGCTCCTGCGCTGTGCACTCAGCAGCTCCAGCCTAAAAGCAGCCAGGGCTCAAAATGGTCAGAGTGGTTTTTTCTTTCATCGTGGTT
Organism: Galeopterus variegatus; assembly: GCF_000696425.1. Classification (NCBI taxonomy): domain Eukaryota; kingdom Metazoa; phylum Chordata; class Mammalia; order Dermoptera; family Cynocephalidae; genus Galeopterus; species Galeopterus variegatus. The sequence continues at coordinate 29,838 of NW_007730174.1, forward strand.
TCTCCCACCTTCACACACTCCGTAGGTCTCTTCTCCTCTTCCCCTGAGCTCTAGTGGCCCCAGCTTGGCTGTAGTTGCTTTTTTATAGTTGTAAATTGCTTGATTTGTGGGAGAGAGTGATGCCAGGGACTGTCTGTTCCACCATCTTTATTGGAAGTCCTCCAGATCTTGATGTTTTATGCTTCTATTTCAAAATTTATTTGGTAAGTTCAGGTAAGTTGCACTGCTTGTTTTAGGTGGTTTTGAGGTTTTACTTTTTTAGAAGATAAAACTTATGTGGTAACATGTCATTATTTTACTATAATGAGACAGTTTTTTCATATGAATCTGATTTCATATCCACTGTTAAAAATAGTAAAAGAATTTGGATGGTCACCAAAAAAACGATTTAAAAATATGATTGTAAATTTTTTTTTTTTGACAGCTGGCTTGTAAGGGGGATCTAAACCCTTGACTGTGGTGTTACAAGGCTTTGCTTTAACCAACTGAACCAGTAGGCCAGCCTAATGGTTGTAGATTCTTGTAGGATGTTATTACAATGATAGTCTTTACCAAAAAACCACACATCACATTTATTTCTTACATTTTTAAATTATAACTGAAGTGTTCTGTTTTTCTTAATTTCATTCTGAGAATCTATTTCATGTAGAAAATATCCAGAACTAAGCAAATATATCTGCTTCCCACATTGTTACCAATACTAACTAGAAAACTCTAATTCTACCATTAACTTGAGGAGATTTCATTTTAAATTTTATTTTTGAGATTATGAAAGAGGTTTGGTCTTTTAGGTGAATATTCACAAGAAAATGACATTCCATAGATTTTTGGGTTTTGTTGTTAATTATTGTATCAGCCCATTTCTGTTGCTTATAACCGAATACTTGAAACTGGATAATTTAAAGAAATAGAAATTATTTCTTATAGTTTTGGAGGCTGGAAAGCCTAAGGTCCAGGAAATATATCTGGTGAAGGCCTTCTTTTACAGCAATGCAGGGGGTCACATGGTGAGAATGGGCTGAGCAAGAGAGCTAACCTCACTTGCTCTCCTTTTAAAACCCTCAGAGCCACACCCATTACTCCATGAATGGATCAGTCCATTCACAAGGGCACAATCCTCACAATCTAATCACCTCTAAAGGCTCCACCTTTCAAATACCATAATTGAATTCCTCACCCTCTTAACACTGTTACACTGGGTGTTGAGCCTCCAACACAAACTTTTGGGGGACACATATAACCCATGGCAACTGTTAACTATATTACAGAAATACAGAAAAGGGCCTTATAACACCAAGGTCACAGGTTCAGATCCCGGTACTGGCCAGCTGCCAAAAGAAAAAAATACAGAAAAGGGTACAAAACATAAATGTACAACTCATAAATTACCTCAAAGCAGACACCTGAGTCACCACTAACCAGATCAAGAATTGGAATATTGCCAGGATTTACAAGACCACCTTGGAGCTCCCTTCCGGTCTTGAACTCCTGCAAGTCTCTTTCAGAACTACTTTCAGGACACAGAATGTCAGTATTTCACACCCTCTGTGCCTTTTGTAATACTGAGTCAGTAATGCTGACTGTATGCCATTTATGCCTTCCACTCCTGTCATTACCTAACACCTATTCATTATTAAACAGAGCTCCAGTGTCACTTCCACAGGAAGTCTTCCTTAATCTCCGCTTCCCCCAGGACTACAAATTTCTAAAGAGCAGCCTTCATATTTATTTGACAGTATATCCTCAGGGCCTAGCACAGTGTAAGTATTTAAATGATGGAATGAAAAGAGTGATGGATAAACTACAACAGCCCTGTCCACACTTCTATTCCTTTTATTTTTACCATACTCTCTACTCTTGTTCATTGGGCTTCAAATATGAGTCAGTCTTTCCTAATGCAACTGAGCCAATCAGAGAGACAAAAATAGTGCCAGGAAGGATTTTGTAGCCAAGAGAATGGGTGAGCAGAGTAGCAATGTCAGCCCGCCTCCCAGACTGACTAAAGTTTAGGAAAGGAATGCAGTTTTTAAAGGAAAAGAATTCAGGTATGTGCAGGGAGGTAGTTAAGGGGGAGGGGAGATATCACGGGGTGTGCAGGTGGCTTGAGTCAGAGGTCAGGATTCCATGATGAACGGGGCTGCCTGACGTCTTGGGGTGTGTGTGGTCAGTGGTCTGGTGAGCCTCAAGTCACTGATGTTATCTCGAAGCTGGAAAACTCGGGCAATGACCTTAGCCAAGCATCACTGGAACTTTAAAGTACCTGCTGTGGATTGGATGTCCCCTCAAACTCATTGAAGCTTGGTCCCCAATGTGATAGTGTTAAGAGGGTAGGAAATGCTATTATGTTTACTGAAAGGTGAGGCCTTGAAGAGGTGATTAGATCGTGAGGACCATGTCCAGGTGAATAGATTAATCCATTGAAGGTTTAATAGTGGTCATGGGCGTGGTTCTCATGGCTTTAAAAGGAGAGCTTGTGAGAAGCTGTCTCTCTCGCTTCTTCTCACCATGTGATCTTGTACCCACCAGCTGCCCTGTCATTTTCCGCCATGAGTAGAAGCAGCCTGAGGCCTGTGCCACATGCAGCTGCCCCAGAATCGTGAGCCAAATAAACCTTTTTTCTTTACAAATTACCCAGTCTTGAGTATTCTGTTATAGCAGCCCCAAAATGAACTAATACAGTACCTAACTCAGACTCTTGACTAATGTGCATGCCTAACAGTTTTCTCTAAGCAGAAGCATAGGTGATAATCAGCTTGACCTTTCTTTGGAATGCCTTTGTTCGAAAAGGTTGATTAGGAAATTGGGAGAACAGGAGGAAGAGTCAGCCCTAACTCATTACCCTTAAGCATATAACTGTATAAATGGGCACAGGGAGGAAAGAGAACTTATAAAAGAAATCCCTAAGGGGTCTCAGTTACACTAATTTGAAGTAAAAGAGTTCTCCTTATCTAACTGGCCTTCTAGCTACTACGTACTTTTTTTTTAAAATTTATTTTTCTACTCAATTGACTGTGGTATTTCATCTTTCTTTGTGCATACTGGTCCTTCTGCCTACGCTGCCCTTCCACCTGTCTCTAGTGCAGTACATATGCCTTTCCAGAAACCCAAATGCGAATACTCTAGATCCTTCTCAGACATCTCCCTGCACCACCCGCCACATACACCCAGTAATCAATCGCTTGGTTTGTATCTCTCACTATCCCTCTATTATGGGATTTAGTATATTCTGTAAGTTGTTGTGCTAGACTGCAATGATCTCTATTAACTCCTCTGCAGTGGCAGGGCTGGGACAGTCTTTATGGTTCCAGTGCCTGACTTGCTCCTTTGTCCTGTAGTAGTGCTTAGCAAATGTGTGTGTCCCCTTCTGCCCCACTCCTCCTTCCCTCTTAAAAACCCCAACTTAACCCCTGACTATCATACTGGATCTTATCAGGTCACTATTGGCTCCCTCCTTGCCAAATGCCAAAACCTTTTTCTCTCTCCATTTCATTCTTTTTTAACCTTTCTGCTGCGTTTATAGCATTATTAGACCCTGTTCGAAATAATCGATTTTACTTCGATAACACACAGATTACCTCGATTCATTCTCTGGATTTTCCCTCTGATGACTTCCACTAGCATCTGTCTTTCAATCCCTAAAGATGACACTTCTTCAAGGCTATCTTGGTCATCTCTGTTGTTTTTATTTTGATAACACACAGATTACCTCGATTCATTCTCTGGATTTTCCCTCTGATGACTTCCACTAGCATCTGTCTTTTCAATCCCTAAAGATGACACTTCTTCAAGGCTATCTTGGTCATCTCTGTTGTTTTTATTTCATTCATTTTATTGATTCTAAAGGCCCACTTACCAACATGCTACACTTAAGACAGTTTACAAATTTCTATCTCTGGTCTTCTGCTCTTTATGTAGTCCTTTACTTTTAGGATCTCTCCCAGATGTTTTCGCTGTTAATTTAAAGTCATTATATCTAAAATTAAAATCACTGTTTTTCCCAAGTGCTGCCTCTTGACTTCAGTTGTGATCAGGGCGATTTTCTTTTTTCTCTCCCTTGAACCTGAAGGCATAAAACCTTGGCATTATTGGTGACTAGCATTTTTCTTCACTGTATCATGTCCTGTCTATTCCTCATTTTCATTTTCCCTGCAACCATTCTAATCCATACCTTCAGCACATCCTTTCTGATTACTAAAATAAGCTTTTACCTAGAAAAAGCTGAGGAAACACTGACTTAAAATTATATGTGCACTAGCAAGCCTCCAGCATGCTTGGGTCTGCGGTGACTCTATGCATTCCTACAGTGCTTGCCAGAACAGTTTTGAAATGGTTTGAGGCCTTGCTCTGCTCCATCCAGGCCAAGGTTATAGAAATTTCAGACAACTGGGAAAAAAATTATACATCATGTGGTTTGGTACTTAAGTCATGTTGTCTCATATATTAACTTTAATCTGTGTTTTGCTTCCTAAATAAAGCAAAAGAAATTCCTTGAGAGCAGGACCATATTGTGCTTTTGCATCTGCCACAGTATTCAGGCTAATTTGAAACCACAGTGTGTCACTCACTATACGTGATTAATCAGTGATTGCAAAAAATGGAAAAATGAAACTATAATAAAATGTTTAAAGATGCTCTTTTGACAGGTTATAAAGATTAAAAATGAGTGTTAGAGCACATAAAAATCATATACAAAATGTTTTGTGTGAGATATATTGCAGGTAATCTTACTATATGTTTATAACAAAATTGTAATACACTTGATTCTTGTTATTCACGGTAGTTATGTACTACTATAAAGTCAAGGCAAACACCAAATTAGCCAACACTGAACCACTGCTCCTAGGAAAAATAGAGGGTTAGGTTCCCACTAGCCTCTAGTCACAAGGTTTTCCTTCACTGATCAGTAAATACATAACCTTGTTTTATGTATATTTCTGTTTAGAGACACTTTATTTAATATATATTATTGATCCATTAACGTTTAACTCGTGGTCAACAGTACTATAACTCTTGCCTGAAGGAAGCTTATCTAACATGCATATTTTCTCCATAAGGTACATCTGAGCCTTCTTGTGCTTAGGAACCCTAGACAGCACTTCAGCCCTATGCCTGAGGGCCATTTTAAATAGCACAATTATCAAAAAAACCCACAAAAATGCAAAAGCTTTGGCACCAAATAGACTGTGAGAAGGACACTTGTTCACAGTGTGAGAGCTAAAACAAAAAAGCAAAGTGTCACCTTGTTCCACCTCAGCTTTGAACGTGTGCATCCGGCAACTCAAGTTTTTCACCACTCTGCACATGACCAAGAATGATCACAAATGGGCTACAAATAAATTTTAGTCATAGGGCCAATTTGCAAATGTGAAATCCACAAACAATGAGGATCAACTGCACTTTATCATGGATTGATAAAATCTCTGATATTCAGGGGGAGCAGAAAAGTAAATAAAAAAGGAATGTGTGGCATGGTAGGCTTTGTAAAATTTTACTAATGGACTTGAAGTTTGAATTTAAGGCAGCCATATGTTTTCACCCATTACATTATACAACCCCAACAAGCTTGTCTGGACACCCACAGCACTCTGGGTGTTTGAGATTTCATGCAAACTGGAAGACTTGCCTTTCCCCCAATATTCTCTAGGTTCTCTGTGCTTTTTAGATGTACCTTTCTCTTCTCATTCATTCTTGCATTCAACTTATTAAACACCTCCTATGTCCCAGTCACTCTTCTAGGTTCCAGGCATGTCTGTGAAAAAGAGAATCTGCCCTTGTGAAGTTTACATTCCCTCATAACCTTGCACACTGTGGGTGTTTAGGAAATACTGCCGCAACGCAAGTTACGCTACATACTTTACAAAGTAAAATGGAATGGAAGCAGTCATGCAGTTCATTGAGATTTCAACACAGATAAGTTTTTTTAATGTCCAATTGTAATTATAGGCTTACTCATCTTGTATCATGCTCCATAATTTTTTGTCATACATTCCCGAAAAAGATAATGCCTACAGGTGAGGCTTTAGGGGAGAAAATACATAAAAGATGATTGGTGAGGGTGGGCTGGTAAGAAGAGGGCTGTATTTATGAAAAGAACTTTCTGGGAATGGAGACTGGTAAGAAATTCCTGGGGGCAGGGTACCCAAGAGTCTGACACTTAATTCCAAGTTGTCACTTTAACATAAACCCCTTTCATATTCCCAGACCTTCAAGCATGACACAGCTTTGCACAGTAATGGTGTGGCGTGAGGATTATTAGGACAGATCACAGCATTCTATCAATGGCTTAGAGTTCTAGGAATTCTTGGTGAAGTAGCTTTAGTGAGGGACTGACTCAGCAGGGCTCTTGAGACAAAGTGCATAAGAGGTAACCTTAGCAGAAAGGGGGAGGCCAACATCTGGATCACATGCAGAATGTAGGTAATATGCACTATTTAATAATAAATGTTGATTCCTCATCTCCCCTCCCTACTGCATACATGGAGGACAGAGTTAACGATTAGAAAACAATTGTGGTTCTTGGTTGGGCTGGGAGAACCCACTATAAATTCATTTCTCAGTTCCCAACTGCATTTCATGGCCTCCCTCACCCAAAACTCTTAGATTTGAAAATACTGAAAGGGCTGGCCCTGCCTTTAGATATGCTCCAACTATTTGCCCTACCAGCCTGTCCTGCTTTTACTTTCTATCAGCAGCAGAATCTGGATCATTGACATCATCCTTAGAATGGAAAGCAATGTGTCCAGGATGCCTCTAACAACACACATTTGTTACTTTGCCTTGCGGAGATAGTTACCTTAGTTTTAGCCCTTTTAGCATTTTCCATCAGCCTAGATATTCACTAGACGAGACTAGATATCACCTCGGACATGGTAAAACCCAGACATTGGTTACTGTGGTAAAAGCAAGGCAGCCAATTTCTTTTTTTTTTTTTTTCCTTTTTGTCTTTTTTCGTGTCCGGCAACGGATCGCAACCCTGTGTCGCGCCCGTACCGGACC
>NW_007730174.1:37186-42105 GCF_000696425.1 Galeopterus variegatus
GACCTCAGAGCGCTCTCCCACCCTCTTTCCACCATGTGAGGATACAAGGAGAAGATAGTAGTCTGCAGACCTGAAGAGGGGCCTCACCAGAACCTGACCATGCTGGCACCTTGATCTCAAACTTGCAGCCTACAGAACTGTAAGAAACACGTTTCTGTTGTTTATAAGCCATACAGTCTATGGTGCTGTGTTACAGTGGCCTGAACTAAAACAACTGATTTTCAGTGAATACTGTCCACTTGTCATAAAATTCTAGGTATCACAGTTTTCTAAAGGGACTAAAACAGAGCACTTCCTAATCATGCAAAATTCTTGCAACTGTGATTTAAAGCTTTGAGCACAACTTCAGAATTCCTAAAGACTGCATGAAAGTACATAAAATAAGTTGGGATTATGGAAACCAGGTTCTGTGTTGCCACTTTTGAGCCTACAGCAACACTGTATGTGGTAAGACAGTGCATAACCTGCTTAAATTGAAAAACAGAACTTCAAGCATTACAGTTACCCAAATAATACATATACATTCTAATATCTAACATTTAGAAGCTTGACCACTGATTGATACATGAGTCAGGCTAGAAAATATGCATTTACGCACTTATGGTCTTTTTAAAAAATGCACTTAGCAGTTAATAAGAGCTCAATAAAATAGAGAACATGCATTAAATGGTCTTTATTGATGTTTTACATTCAGTTATTTTGTCACTTTCAGTTCTTAATCGTACAGTTAAGTTTATTAAGTTATTTTCTATTTGCTGTGGGAATTTAAATGTAAAATAAATACAAAATACATTTGTGGTTTAATGAACACTCAGTGAAGCATTTTTTCTGAGGTATTCCTTTCGGTCTGGTTTTATCCCAGATCTTCTTACTTCCACTAGGAATAGTCTATTAAACCACACAATGGATCTGTGAACTTGTGAAATAAGTTCACTGTGAATCAGTGAACTTGAGTTTTAATTACATTAGACATACTTTTTGATCTCATCATACAATACCAATACAAAAGCCCCACCCATGCCTCTCAGTACATTGGACCAGGCACCTTTGAAGAAAGCCTTAGCTCCTTCGTCTTTTGCAATCTTCCTCCAGCAGTCAACTGTCCCCGTGTACATAATATCAGCTGTGGAAACAAATGTGGTAAGAACTCCATAACTGGAGGAAAGAGACTTTTCCTCTGAAAGACTTTTCCACTTGTCATAAAATTCTAGGTATCACAGTTACACAGTGTTACCCTTTTTACAACATTAAGATCACTTGGGCATTAAGCCACAGCTCTATGCAGCAGTCAACTGGGTATCTCCTTCCTTGCATAATTGTTAGGCTGGGTCTCCTGTCATTCCTACTCCTTTAACTCGACATCAGTGAAGAACTGGGGCTATTAACCAACACATTCACAGACAGTCAAATTGTAAAACAGGAAGGGAGCAGGGTGGAGTGGGAGTATAAGGCCACACGGTTGCCTTTTTTATGGATGAGAAAACTGAGGCCTAGTCTTAGACTATACTGCCCAAGATTATACAGTTAAAATAAAAAGGTATAACTATTAGGTTAAACCATATGAAACTAACATTTGACTGTTTTTTGCCTTTTTTATGTTTTGGTTTTTTTAATTGAAGCATACTGACTATACTTGTGGAGTAAAGAGCTGAATCTCAATACGTGTATTGTTTTTGACTTTAAAAGTGGCAATTTTAATGTTTTTCAGCCAACCAGAAGCCACAACTTTTTCTCACAACAGATTGCTTCAGGCATCTTTTACTCAGCTAAAACACCCTCTCCCACTTGTAGCAACTAGTTAAGAGAAGCAATAACTCCTTTAAAATAAACCAGCTAAAACATCAGTGAAGAACTGGGGCTATTAACCAACACATTCACAGACAGTCAAATTGTAAAACAGGAAGGGAGCAGGGTGGAGTGGGAGTATAAGGCTACACGGTTGCCTTTTTTATGGATGAGAAAACTGAGGCCTAGTCTTAGACTATACTGCCCAAGATTATACAGTTAAAATAAAAAGGTATAACTATTAGGTTAAACCATATGAAACTAACATTTGACTGTTTTTTGCCTTTTTTTATGTTTTGGTTTTTTTAATTGAAGCATACTGACTATACTTGTGGAGTAAAGAGCTGAATCTCAATACATGTATTGTTTTTGACTTCAAAAGTGGCAATTTTAATATTTTTCAGCCAACCAGAAGCCACAACTTTTTCTCACAACAGATTGCTTCAGGCATCTTTTACTCAGCTAAAACACCCTCTCCCACTTGTAGCAACTAGTTAAGAGAAGCAATAACTCCTTTAAAATAAACCAGCTAATTCTTTTTCCTTGTTTCTGCACCCAGGTTCTGAGGGAAGATGGCCTAAGGTTTCAATAATACTAGATATCTAGTTAAGTTCCCCTCTAAATGTCTCATTTTTGATGTTCTTATCATCTCTTTAATGAAAAGAAAAAGTTTTCCCTAAAGGAATAGTTGAGAATGTTGGGAATTAATCATAATCTTTTTTCCCTAAGTCCTGCTTATCAAATAATTTTGACAAATAATTCAGAATAGTGAAGACTGAAAAAAGCATTTAATAGTGTTCTTCCCGGGCAAAAAATAAGGAAGATTGAGGTCAGTGGAGCTCAGGCTTACCCCCTTTCCGGCCAGACTGCATCATCATCCTACGACGAACGGTGTCAAAGGGGTAGGACACCAGCCCTGCGACCGCCGTCACACTCTGCGCAATCATCCAGCTCACAAAAATGTGCACATTCTTGGGGTCGGGCAACATCCCTGTGGGCAAAGAGAAGACGTGAAATGGCTGTAAGGTGGTTCCTCTCAGCAGCTCAACACAAAAGCAGGTGGGGGAAGTGGGGAAGAAGAGGCTCCTGCGCCTCCAACGTCATGCCCTGCCCTTCGGGAAGGGCCTGTCCCTCCTGAGGATGCCTCCCATGAAACCAAGCAGCTAACAGAAGCTGGGTGCTGCCCTCTCAGATCCAGGGAAGCCAGTGTTGTGCTCAGTATACAGGGCATGTTGAAGTTCCTTCAAGTTAAACTCAGGAACTGGTACAGCTGTGTCAAGAGAGAGTCAGGCTCCTCCTCCTTCCTCTCTGAATAGCTCAAGCCCAGAGTTTACTTCAGTAGAGGTCACAGAGAATCCTTTAGTTACTCCTCATTCAGAAGCCTCAGCTTAGCCCAGAGATTATAAACAGAAAGGCCTTTGAGAGCTGCAGATCCCGCAGGATCCTCTCTCCAGGCATCCTCCTCCTCCCCACCCCCTGCCGCCCCTCTCTCACCCTTGGCGGTGTCATAGACTCCGAAGTAGGCAGCTCTGTAGATTATGATGCCCTGCACAGAGACATTGAATCCCTGGTAGAGACCCCTCAGGCCATCAGACTTGAAGATCTTGGTGAGACAGTTGCCCAGACCACTGAACTCACGCTGGGCGGCACCCTTGCCCACGTCGGCAGCCAACCTGGTCCTGGCGAAGTCCAGCGGGTAGACAAAGCACAGGGAGGTGGCCCCAGCTGCCCCACCGGAAGCCAGGTTACCAGCAAAGTAGCGCCAGAACTGCTTATGCCGATCCACGCCCCCCAGAAAGAGCTGCTTGTACTTGTCCTTGAAGGCGAAGTTGAGAGCTTGGGTGGGGAAGTAACGGATCACGTTGGCCAGGTTACCCCTCCAGAAGGAAAGAAAGCCCTGCTCCTTGGGGATTCTCACCACACAATCAATGATCCCTTTGTACTGCTTCTCAGCACTGATCTGTTTGCTGGCATGCTGGACCTGGGGGGAGGGCAGGGGCAAGGGTGGGTGACAAAAGACAGGCAGGACAGGGAGAAGGGAAGAGGACAAGAGAAAAAGGGTTGCTAGATTTCCTTTTGAAAAAATAAAAAATATGAGGAAATCAAATACATAGTGAGGAAATCTAAATAAATACATTAGTTTTTGGACAACAAGCTAAAAAATCCAATTTTGCCCCAATTATCAGAGTATTTGAGGGAAAAATTTCTACCCCAAGTAAACTGAAAAGATGATCAAACTGTGTAAAGACAGTCGTTTATTGCATTTTCCTGAGGTGCCAGAACAATACCAGGGGCTTACAGGGAGACAGAAGGAAAAAAGATCCCTGCCCAAAGGGCCCCCGATTTAATAGACATGGGGGGCAGGAGATGACAGTTACTCAGTGTCACTCTAGTTTCCCTGGAGATGAGGATCTCTGAGTGATCGACGCTCTAACGGAGGAGGGGGAATAAATCCACTAGTCATTAGAGCCCGAAAATTTTCAAGCAGATTGTTCAAGTAATCAATTATTGAGGGGTCTGTTGCTTTTGTGAGCAATTTGTTGGGGGGGGTTGTTGATAATTTTGACTCACAAACTGGGCTATTCCTCACTGAGGGGCTCTAGCCTTTTGCACAGGTGGAGAAAAATGGGATAGATGGGATGATGATTATAAGCCATTCAATGACCAGACAGGGGAGGAAGAGATTTGAGGACAGGATGAGTACGTTGACCTGAGCTTATTCCGAAATTTGTTTCTTAATCTCATCTGTAAAATGGAGAGAAATAACACCTAGCTTGGGTTATATAAAGATGAAACAACATATGTCAGCCTCTAGCATCACGTTTTTATGGTAAGAGGTGGGAGCAGGTAAGAAGGTGCAAGAGACACTGAAAAATGGGAAGGTGCGGCGGGCCCAGGAGGCCTAGGCGGAGCGCCGGTGCTGTCCCAGGCGCAGGATCTGGCTCGCTGGAAAGGGCTCGGGGTGGGTTTCCATATATAGACACCCGAACGCGGGGCGCCACCCGACACCAGGAATCCGCCTGACGCTGGACCTGTCTACGCAGAGGGCACCTTCCCCTCCGCGCTGGCCGGCGCCGGGCCTGTGGCCTAGCGCGGATTTCCTGCGGCTGCCCGCAGCCCGCGCCCGGCCCGCA
>NW_007730174.1:43105-53467 GCF_000696425.1 Galeopterus variegatus
GCACCCCGACCGCCCGGCCCGCGCGCCCGCGCCACCCGCACCCCCGCAGCCCACGCCGCCCTGACCTGCAGCAGCAGTTTGACCCTCTCGATGGGGGCGACTGCGGTCTTGGAGACGGCAGCGGCGACGCCCCCTGCCAGGAAGTCCTTCAGGAAGCTCAGCGCGTGGTCACTCATGATGACAGCCGGGCGCACACCGCCTGCAAGCAGCCGGGACCTCGCTCTCGCCTACGCCCGGGCCGGGCTGCGCCACCCCGTCTCCGTCCCCGCGCCGTGCGAAGGGGCCGCTGGCGTCGCCCCGCAGCCCTCCTTATATCCCCCGCCCAGCGTCTCGCGAGAGGAGGAGGGCCCGGGCCCGCGCGCGCCCCGCGCATTGGCTGGGCAGGTGCTCGGACACCCCCTCCCCGTCCCCCTCCTCTGCAGAGGGCATCGGGGGCGAAGACGCTTCCGCCAGGCAGGGCTGGGCCGGGGGCTGGACCTTCGGCTTGGGACATTTAAAGGGCAAACTCGTGTTCTCTGTCCCGGCGAGCAGAGGGAACACCGTGTCACTGCAGCATGTGGGCCGCTGTATTTATAGCACAAGAAGGCTTAGGCTGGGGCCGACCTGGGGACCGACACGGGACCCGCTGCTGAGCTCAAGCAGGGCTTGCTTTAACCTCGGCTCTGCACGGGACGAGCTCCTGGCCAAGGCATTTCGGGTCTATTTTTTTCTTCCTGTAGCAGCGGCGTGTCTCACCGGAGCTCGCTGCCTGGATTTGGGCCTGTTCAGAGCTGTGCACTCTTGGAAATAAGTTAGGATCCTCCTAAGTAGAGGCTAACGTCACTTGACGGTGCGATGGCCTCCTATAATCTGGCAATCCTCTGTCTCCCACTTCTCTTCGTTCAGTAGTTCAGTTATTCGTTCTGCTAGCAAATATTTATGTGCCTGGCACTCAGTGCCACAAGGAAAAGCCGGGTGCAGGGGACCACTGGGTGAACACTTGTTTTAGCAAAGGGTGCGTGTGTGTGTTGCTTTTCTGTTAGGGCGGCCTGTAACACCATGACACACAGCCTGATGACTCTAAAACACTTGTAGGACACATCTTTTGTCAGCCGCTGAAGGGCTTAATGTGCCACTCCGCTCTCAACGGAATCTCAGCACATATTCTGGGTAGAATGTTCCCAGTCAGCTGGCGCCTTCTTGAGGGTCAGTGCTGTCAACCTTCCAGAGAGGGTTGAATCGTTGGCTGTATTTGCCTCTTCTTAATAGGCTGTTGGGGTTAGGGAGATGTTTCTAGTCCCAGGAAATTGATTGCAATTAATTTTTTAAATATGTTAATACGAGATTTAATTTTTCGTAACTTTTTTTTTAGCCAGTTCATGTAACTGTACAGGTTTACCAATACAGCTGTTCATTCCCCTAGAAAAATTGCAATTAGTTTTTAGCTCTAAACTCTACTCAGTTCTCTCCCCATGTTTGCTAATTTTCATTTGTCCATTTGACTAGGTTTATTTTTTTCACAAAGCTTTTTTTTTGGCTGCCGCTGCTAAATGCAAACACCCCGTTAGGTGTTTATTGAGCTGCAGCTGTGTGTCACTCTGTCCCTGGAGACTTCAGTAGAGCAGAGGTCACTAGTTGGGCACCAGAACCACAGAGGGTATGCATTTGTCCGAGGTTGGGGCAGGCCAGAGTTCAGAAATCCAGGTGAGCAGTATGAAAGCTGGGAACTGGTGGAAAGCTGCCAGAGCTCAGAGCAGACAGAAGGTCAAGAGCTCAGCACGGCCAAACAGAAAAGCCATTTATGAATTCATTCAACATACACTTGCTGAGCATTTATTGCATACCAAGAAGTAGGTTTGGCCCTGTGGATCCAATATAAGTAAGGAATGGCTCCTCTCCAAGGACTGTACAGTTTAGTGTCTGTGTCACTTGTTCAGCTTCATTTATCACAGTTTCACATGTAGATTTCTGAGGATCAACATAATCCATATATTAGTCATTTTAAATTATAATGGTGTACTGTATTTCATCCTGTTAATATAGAGCAGTTGCTTAAACCATTTTCCTTTTAAATGTGCGTCAGAGTTGTTTCTTATTATTATGAAAAATAATGCTGCTATATTAACACTTTTGCACAAATTTTATTTTCTCCTTTAAGTTTTTTCCTTCTCAAATCTTCCCAAAATGGAATGGATAGATTGAAGATTTTTTAAATTTTGTAGCTCCTGCTACATACAAATTGCTCATCAGAAATATGGACCCACCCGTAATGTAGATGGACTCTTGTTTCTCACAGACTCTCTCCTCCAACACTGGCTTTAAAAAATAAATAAATAAAATGCATCTTTAAGTATTTGTGCCATTTAATGAGTTCTAATTTGCATTTCTTTAATTGCTATGAAACTGCATATTCCATATGATTCCATTTAATTTGGCAGGGTTTTCCTTTTAGTCTTCCTTGACTACTTATCGAGAGAAAGTAGAGTATTTGTCTATACTAACAACAATTCTTTATGTATTTGGGGCAATAAGTATGTGTTCAAGTATTTTTCATTTTGATGTTTTGCCTTTGACATTTATTTCGTTATATTGTTCTATCACTGTTATTTATTTAAATATGAGCATATCTATATTATGATGATATACTTTATGTTCTGATATGTGTAACTCTTTTGTAGATATATTAGTTATTTGCCCTTATAGATATTTTAGTCTATTTTCTTCTACTTTTGGTAGTTATTTTTTAAATGCCTCATACTACATTATATATTTTAAGGAGGTGTAGATCTAATTTCACTTTTCTCAATACCATTCTTGGGTATCCCAATACTACTTCTTAAGTAGATATTTTCTTCTAGCCATTATTTGTCTTACAGTAGTACTAATTCTAGTTTGTCATATTAAGTTCTTATGATAGCATTAATTTATGAAATCTCCATATTATGACAGATTTATCTGATCACTGTTCTTTTAAAAAAAAAAACTGATATGTGATTCTACACCACACAAAAAGTTTTGTCTGCTTATATGTCTGGATCTACTTTTGCTGTCAAGTTGTTCAATTATTTAAACATCAAAATATTTACTGATATGTGATTCTACACCCCACAAAAAGTTTTGTCTTCTTATATGTCTGGATCTACTTTTGCTGTCAAGTTGTTCAATTATTTAAACATCAAAATATTTTTAGCAAATGTTTAAATTAAATTAAATATTAACTTAATTAACATATTAGTTCAGGAAGTATCATCTTCTTTGTTACATTAATTATACCAGTCAGAACTTTTGATATTTTCAAAATGGGATATATCATATTTCTACTTGGCTTCTCCTCAATTATCCTGTTATGTAGGGGGAGCTGTAGCTGGAATCCCCGTCAAGAGGCTTTCCGTGGAAAACCATACACTGTTCTCTCCCTCCATGGACTTTCTCAGAAAAGAGAGGCCTCAAATGCCCTCAAGAGCATGAGCTGTCTGTGGTCACAAGATCAAGGTATCACTTACACAGGCAGGGAGAGAATGGCCTTCTGCAGAACATGTGTCTACCCGACAGTCCCAGTACTCAGTGGATTTCTGCCAGCATGAGAATGGAAAAGGAATCTAGGAGACAGGAGAAAAATCTCTGCTTTCAAATGTTGTACAGTATCCTGGAGGCTGGGGGGAACAGGGCTATGGAGAAAGGAGAGTAGGGTATTGAGCTAGTCTTTTGGCTTTGTAGTGGATGCTTTTACAGAATTAACCTCTTTTACCAAATTTTAAATAAAGAAAGGGAGCTGTTAAAGAGTAAAAGGCACAAGAAATAAAACCACCTAAGGATTTGCTGATGGTGGTGATAATGCAGTGCCTGTGTGCGGGTGCACATCTAAAACTGTTAGGATTAGAATACACTACTACTGTTTGTTCATATAGTAAATTTCAGCATGAAGCAAAGAGGATCAAGAAATTTATTTTTAATCATTTATGACACGTCTGAATTGCTGAATGTCAATCAAAGATACTTAGTAGACTCATTCACATTGATGGACTGCTTTGAAAGGATACAACAAAATAAATGAATATTTCTCCACAATTCTCACTCAGGATAGTTCAATGAATTAAAATAATATCTATCTCAATTAGCAAATTCTTTATAATCAAGTGCCTTTACATAAGTTTCTTATTAAAGGGCACACACACACCACACACACCTTCAGAAATCATGAGTGCTCATGCAAAACGCTCCAACCACCAGCAGTTAGCTAATGCCAAGCAAAATTATGATACTGCAACATGTGTCGTCTTTTTTTTTTTTAACTCGTTATTTATTCTAGACTCTTTTTATCCTTTAGTGGTCAACTCCCTTTCCTCCTACTCTTACCCAACAACATTGAAGTAATTTGAGCCATTAACACCCAATTCATTCACTCTTCTTTTTCCCCTTTTGTCTTTCTACAAGCATTACTGAGTACCTACTCTAGATACCAAACGCTCGGAAGGGTTCTGGTAATACAAAGCTCAGAAAGATAAGAGTGCTGCCCTGGAGAAGCTCATGTCAGGCACAGACATACCCGTGCTGCCTACAAAGCTATTCCAACACAACGACAAGAACCCAAGTAAAGGCTCTGGTAGTACTTGCAGGTGAATGCCTTTCATGGGCTGCCTCACATTAAAGAACTTGTATTTTCAACATTTTACTAATGCTTATGAAGCAAAAAAATTTGTTAGAAGGATTTGGAGTCTTATTGTTTAAATAAAGAGATTTTGGGGGTCAGAGGAGTCCCAGAATCACAGAAAAGACAGTCAGAGGGACTCCTCCCAGAAGGCTCTCTGCTTCCTGGAGAAATCGAGTCAGGTTGGCCCATTGGTTGCTGGAGGCCAGAGCGCCTGAGTGCTCTCCAGTTTTTGCAGCACCCACCAATTGACACTGGCAGATTCTGCGCTTCCTAAAGACAGACCCATAACTTCCCTTCTCCCACTTCCAATCTTAGCACCCCTTCTTACTTTACCTAAGACTCTAACAAGCATACGTAGTATTTTGTGACACAAGGAAGCTTCTTGTTATGCATGTATGATAACTTTCCGTATTGACATCTTCTTTTTTTTTTTCCTTTTTGTCTTTTTTCGTGACTGGCAACGGATCGCAACCCTCAGTGTCACGACCGGACCGGGACCGGCAACGGGATCGCAACCCTCGGGGTTGTGCCCGCACCTCGCTCAGCCAGTGAGCGGGAACCGGTCTGTATGTGGGATCCGAACCCTCGGCAGGAGCGCCACCGCGCTCCCAAGCAGCGCACTGTAGCAGTGCGCCACCGGGCCGGCCCCGTATTGGCATCTTCTAATTTCACCAAGGTGCAGCCTCTGTGAATAAAGCCATTACTCACCTGGAGTTGACTGATTTTCAAAGTACATTTTGAACTGGCTTCCCTAGCATTTAGTGTTTCATACATCTTTTCAATCATTTTTTAAAACACTTGCTTTATTCTTGTTATTATTAAAATCAATATTTAACAAATGTTATCAGAGAGACCATTTCTTATCATCTTTACTGTTGGAGAACAACATTCTGCTATTTTCATATGTGAGAGTTTCTTCCATATGCCTGCTTCTGCCCTGTGACCCTTTCCTCATGCAGTCAGCTAGACATTCTGTGTCATTGCCACAGGAAAAAGAAAACACTTAGAAAGCAGAGAAAATAAAGGATCTATTCTTATGGCCTTAGAATTTTCAAAGGAAGAGAAAAAACTCAAGTATAAACAGAAGATTTAGTTACATACTGTATTCGTCAGTTTTCCATTGCTTGTAACAGAATACCTGAAACTGGGTAATTTATAAAGAAATGGAATTTCTCACCGTTCTGGAAGCCGGTAAGTCCAAGGTCTAGAGGGCGCATCTGGTAAGGGCCTTCTTGGTGGGGACTCTCTGCAGAGTTCCGAGGCAGCACAGGGTATTGCACAGTGACAGGGCTGAGGGTGTTAACATTCTCCCTTGTTCTCCATATAAAGCCGGTAGTGCCATGCCCATTTATCCACTAACTGAATGGATTAATCCATTTATGAGGGCAGAGCCCTTATGATCCAGTCACCTCCCAAAGGCCCCTCCTTTCAAATATCACAGTCAGATTTCCTGCTCTCTTAACACTGTTACAGTGGGGATCAAGCTTCAATATGAGTTGTGGGGAGACATTCAAACTATAGCAAATACCTAAAGGAAAGCAAAGCTTCCTGACCACCCACCCTTCCAAAGACTACATAAAGTTTCCCCAAACCTGGAGAGAAAGGAATAAGGATAGAGAGCAAGCAAAGAATGAGATGATTGTATGGATACCTGAGAAAGAGGGATCCTGTATTCTACCCCTCCCAGGGAGGCAGCAAGATGCCAGGAAAGAAACAGCTGAGTGGTGTTTCAGTACCCAGGTCAGAGGCAGCTCAAAAAGTTAATCAAAGAGCCATCAGGGGGCCGGCCCGGTGGCGCTTGGGAGCGCGGTGGCACTCCCGCCGAGGGTTCGGATCCCACATACAGACCGGTTCCCGCTCACTGGCTGAGCGAGGTGTGGGAGCAACACCAAGGGTTGCGGTCCTGTTGCCGGTCCCGGTCTGGTACGGGCGCGACACTGAGGGTTGCGATTCATTGCCGGACACGAAAAAAGACAAAAAGGAAAAAAAAAAAAAAAACTATAGCAAATACCTAAAGGAAAGCAAAGCTTCCTGACCACCCACCCTTCCAAAGACTACATAAAGTTTCCCCAAACCTGGAGAGAAAGGAATAAGGATAGAGAGCAAGCAAAGAATGAGATGATTGTATGGATACCTGAGAAAGAGGGATCCTGTATTCTACCCCTCCCAGGGAGGCAGCAAGATGCCAGGAAAGAAACAGCTGAGTGGTGTTTCAGTACCCAGGTCAGAGGCAGCTCAAAAAGTTAATCAAAGAGCCATCAGGGGGCCGGCCCGGTGGCGCTTGGGAGCGCGGTGGCACTCCCGCCGAGGGTTCGGATCCCACATACAGACCGGTTCCCGCTCACTGGCTGAGCGAGGTGTGGGAGCAACACCAAGGGTTGCGGTCCTGTTGCCGGTCCCGGTCTGGTACGGGCGCGACACTGAGGGTTGCGATTCATTGCCGGACACGAAAAAAGACAAAAAGGAAAAAAAAAGAGCCATCAGGAGCAGGAGAATAAATCCCAGGCACCTGCAGTTTAGCTTGCCAGCATGAAGGAGCCTTGCAGCCCCATTAAGTTTGCCCTGCCCTGGTGAGGTGTAGGAGCAGCAGAACAATATTTGGTATCCAAGGACAACAAAATTAGCTGAGAGCAAGCCAGACCTCAAGGGACTCTGGGGTGGAAGTGAGAAGGTGCAGAAGTGATGTTAATGGAGCAATGACTGAACACCAGAGGGAATAAGGACCTGGCAGCTGTTGCCAGCACTGGTAGATGGAGATCCAGACCCCATGCCTCTCCCTCCACCATCCTTAGCACTTCAGAAATCCCTGGAATTTAGATGTCTCCCATGGGAAAGCAGTGGAGAGAAAAGGGGACCCAAATTGTTTCCACCACTTGCCAGAATGGAGTCTCTTAGAAATTACATTGCCTTTGCACAGCTGAGTTTGTGGACCAATAATTGTACTTGTTATAGTATTTTCTTATTTTTAAAAGAAAATGTACTAATGACATCAGAATTTTGAAAATGTTCCTAGTTCCATCAAGCACATTTCTAGAAAAAGGAGACTCAAATTTAACTCTGTGTGTGTGTGTGCGCACGTGTATTTGAGGGAGAGGGGACTTCGGGGTAGTTTTCTCTATAAATCTCTATGAAACTCCAGCTTATGCATTTCTATTAAATGGCTAAATAAGTACAACTGACTGTTTTAACAAATAAATTCCATGATGCTTTCAACAATAAATGTTTGTTGAATGAATAGGGAAATAATGTTCTTCAATTTCTAGTGCAATGGTTCTCAAATTTTTCCAATACTGGAACACCAGGACCCCACCATAATTTTTGTGTAGCACTGTGAAATACAGGTATATGGAATTTTATCATATAAACTACGAGCAGCTATACTAGAAGAAATATGATTTTCTATAGTCTGCATCTGCCATATAAACTCATAGCCACTTTAATGGTAGATTTATCAATTTCGTCTTGGAGCTCTGCCAGACTTTCCTTAATATATTTTAAGCTTTAGTTTTTTTTTTTGTTTGTTTGTTTTTTTTGTCTTTGAGCCTTAGTTTTTTTGTTTGTTTGTTTGTTTTGTCTTTTATCTTTTTCCGTGTCCGGCAACGGATCGCAACCCTCAGTGTTGCCCCCGCACCGGACCGGGGACCGGCAACGGGATTGCAACCCTCGGTGTCGCTCCCGCACCTCGCTCAGCCAGTGAGCGGGAACCAGTCTGTATGTGGGATCCGAACCCTCGGGCGGGAGCGCCGCCACGCTTCCCAAGCGGCGCGCTTATCCAGTGCGCCACCGGGCTGGCCCAAGTCTTAGTTTTTAAAAGTATACAAGATTTGAATTGTTATTTCTTCTTGGTGAATTTAACTTTTTGTCAGTAAGTTGTGGTCCTCTTTATCTGTGCTAATGCTTTTTAAACTTAAAGTCTTTCTCCACTCTATATTAATAGAGCAATACCTGTTTTCCTTTGGTTTGTATTTTCCTAGTTTATTTTTTTCTATCCCTTTGCTTTCAACCATCTGCACGTTTATGTATTTCTCCTGTAAATCTCTATTTTTTCTTTTTTCTTCTTTTTAAAAATTCTAAGTTGATACTCATTATTTAACTAGACAATTTGAGTTTATTTTTATTTATTATGACCACTGATATTTTTTAAATTTTATTTTGAAAAAATTACCGATTCAAAGGAAGTGGCAAAGGAACGACCACATATTTTAAAATTTTATTTCTGCCATCTTATTTTATGATTTCTATTTATCCTCCTTCTGCATGTTCTTAAAATTCATAATTTCCATTACCTGTTTATCATATGTCAACTACTACATGTGTTTCTTAATTACATATTAAAGGACTAATAACACTGTAATTGTTATTACTTATTTTCGGTGGCTACTATTTTGCCAGATTCCACGGATGTTGAGTTTCCCCTCTTTNGATTCAAAGGAAGTGGCAAAGGAACGACCACATATTTTAAAATTTTATTTCTGCCATCTTATTTTATGATTTCTATTTATCCTCCTTCTGCATGTTCTTAAAATTCATAATTTCCATTACCTGTTTATCATATGTCAACTACTACATGTGTTTCTTAATTACATATTAAAGGACTAATAACACTGTAATTGTTATTACTTATTTTCGGTGGCTACTATTTTGCCAGATTCCACGGATGTTGAGTTTCCCCTCTTTGACTATTTTGGCACTGAGTGTCTCTCAGAAGTGTATTGTCAGTTTACACACTGCTGCAGAAAACATTAAAGTCATGTTAAGAAGGAATTGACACAGCTGTCAAGTACGCCTAGCTTGCCATAGAGAAGTTCGGTTTTGGAATTGTTTGAATCTCATAACATTACTCAATGTGGCCACTAGAGGGAAGTCACACATAGCTGGTCTCAACATAGTATTCTAGGTCTCTACTTATCAAAATAGTACACGAAATTTAAAAAGCAAAAACGAAAACCTCCCTACTGTTATGAAGACATACAAATGCAGCATCAAAATAGTAGACAAAAAGAATTAATTTAAAGCAGAGATTGTCAGATGAGAAAAGAAAGCAAGACCCAAGCATAAGAAATGCAGTTTAAATATAAAATCATAAATACTTTAAAAGTAAAAAGATAGAAAAAGACAGATCAGAAAGAATATTATCAGAAATAAAAAAGGTCATTTCATAAAGATTAAGAGGTTAATTAATTAAAAGGGCCAACATTTAGTATAACAATACTAAGTGTTTATGCATCTTAAAACAGAGCTTCCAGATACATGAAACAAAAACTGATACAACTGCAAGGAGAAATAGACAAATCCACAATTAGAGTTAGAGATTTCAGTATCTCTATATTAATTTCCTAGGGCTGCTGTAACAAATTACTACAAACTAGATGGCTTAATACAACAGAAATTTATTCTCTCACAGTTCTGGAGGCTAGAAGTCCAATATCAAGGTGTCAGCAGGGTCGTGCTTTCTCTGAAGTCTCTAGGGAAGGACGCTTCATTGCCTCTTCCTAGTGTCTGTTGTTGCCTGCAATCCTTGATGCACCACCCCAATCTCTGTTTCCATTGTCACATGCTATTCTCCCTATGTGTCTTTGTTTCTGTGTCTTCACATGGTGTTCTCTTATCTGTGTGTCTATATCCAAATTTCCCTCATTTTAAAAGGACACCAGTCATTTGATTAGGAGTCACCCTAACCCAGAACAACTTTGTTTTATCTTGATTAAATCTGCAAAACTTTATTTGCAAAT
>NW_007730174.1:54415-68029 GCF_000696425.1 Galeopterus variegatus
GCAAATAAGTTCACATTGCCAGGTACTAGGAGTTAGGACTTCAACATATCTTTTTGGAGGACACAATTTAAACCACGATAACCTCTCTCTCAATAATTAATAGAACAAATAGAAAACCAGGAAGGCCGTAGAAGGCAACACTATCAACGAACTTGATTTAATTAATATTTATGGATACTCCATACAACAGCAGCTGAATACACATTCATTTCTTTTCAAGTACATGCAGAATATTTACCAAAATAGACTGTATTCTAGAAAATTTATAGCACTAAACATCTATAAAGAAAAAAGGCCTCAAATCAATGCCCTCAGCTTCCATCCATCTTAAGAAAAAAGAAAGAAAAGCAAGTTAAACCCAAAATAAGTAGGAGAAAGGAAATGAATGAAGTAGAAAACAGAACGGAGAAAATCAGTAAACCAAAAGCCATTCTTTGAGAAGATCAGTAAAACTGATGAGCCTCCAGCCAGATTGATGACACAAAAAAAGAGAGAAGTGACAAATCATCAGAAAAGACAAAGGCGATGTTACTGAAAATCTACATATATTGAAAGAATAATAAGGAAATTTGATGAACAACTTCTGCCAATAAATTCAACGACTTAATTTGAAAGGACAAATTTCTTGAAAGAACTACCCAAGCTCATTCAGGAAGAAATAGATAATGTGGACAGTCCTGTGTCTATTTAAAAAATTGAATTTGTAGTTTAAAACCTTCTCATTAAAAAAAAAAAAAAAATGCCAGGCACAGATGGTTTCACTGGAGAATTCTACCAAACATTTAAAGAAGAAATAATACCAATTCTACACAAACTCTTTCAAAAGGTCAAAAAGGAGGGAATACTTTCCAACTCATTCTTTAACCTGCTTTACCCTGATTCCAAAAACAGATACAGATATTTCAAAGAAGACCGAACATAGACGCAAAAATTCTTAACAAGATTTTAGCAGATTGAATCCAAAAATATATTAAAATATTATATATCATGGCCAAGTGGGGGTTTCTTCCAGAAATGCAAGATTGGTTTGACTGATTAGACTATCAATCAATGTAATTCATAACACCATGTTAAAAAAAACTGAAAAAAGAAAAATCACAATAGAAGCCAAAAAAAGCATTTGACCAAAACTTCATTCCTAATAACAACTCTCAGTGAAATAGAAATAGAAGGAATATTTCTCAACCTGATAAAGCTATGAAAAACCTACAGCTAACATCTACTGAATGGTAAAGGACCGAATGATTTCCCTTAATACACTGTTGATAGAATAAAAAGTTGAACACGGATGGGTACAAAATACTTTCAAGTTTCATATCTGAGAAACGACTTGTATCCAGAATATATATACACACACATATATATGTATATATAAAGATCTATTAAAACTCAATAAGAAAATAAACAAGCCAGTTAAAGATGGGGGGGTGTAGGGCCGGCCCGTGGCTCACTTGGGAGAGTGCGGTGCTTGTAGCGCCGAGGCTGCGGGTTCAGATCCTATATAGGGATGGCCAGTGCGCTCACTGGCTGGGCGTGGTGCGGACAACACCGTGCGGAGGGTTGTGATCCCCTTACCCATCAAGAAAAAAAGATGGGGGGTGTAGTGGATTGAATTATGTCCCCCCAAAACTCACTGAAGCTTGAATTGTGTCCCCCAAGTTTTATGTATCAGAAACTTAGCCCCTGCTGTGACAGTGTTAAGGGGGTGGGAAGTCTTGTTATGGTAATTGAAAGGTGGAGCCTTGAAGAGGTGATTGGATTGTAGGATCCTGCAGTAGTGAATTGATTTAAAATGGTGCTCGGGAGCATGGTTCTGAGGGCTTTAAAAGAGGAGAGTCTGTCTTGCTCTCTCTCTGCTCTCTCTGCTTCCACCATCTTTCAATGTGAGACCCCTGGGTTGATTTAAAATGGTGCTCGGGAGCATGGTTCTGAGGACTTTAAAAGAGGAGAATCTGTCTTGCTCTCTCTCTGCTCTCTCTGCTTCCACCATCTTTCAATGTGAGACCCCTGGGTCACTGTTGCCACCACCAAACCAACTTTGGACTTTTCAGCCACAGAAACTGTAAGCAATAAATTTCACTTTTCTTTATAAATCACCTAGTTCCAACTATTTTCTTATAAGCAACAGAAACAGACTAATACAGGAGGAGCAAAAGATTTGAACAGATGCATTACCAAAGAGGATACACAGGTGGAAAATTAGCACATGAAGAGGTGCTAATCTTTGAGCATTATGGAAATGCAAGCTAAAACCACAACGAGATATCATTACACATCTATTAGAACGGCTGAAATTTAAAAGACTTACTAAGTGTTGTCAAGGATGTAGAAAAACTGAAACTCTCATATGCTGCTCATGGAAAACACTTTGGAAAACAGCTTGGTGCGGTTTTTTTAAAAAGTTAAACATACAACTGAGCTCTCGAAAACCAAAACTGATCATCTTTCAGTAGTAATCAAATAAAATCTTATCAACTGATTACTCCTTTATTTGTTTTATTTTATTTTATTTTATTTTTGTGGCTGGCCCGTGTAGCACACTCCTTTATTTAATGTGTATCTGTTAAGCCAATACCATGTTCTAGGTCAGGGGACACAGAAGTGAATGAGACACCCCTAACCCTTGTCCTCATAAAAATACATTTTTTTCTATGATTGTTAAGCTAGAGAAAAGGCACCTATGCCCTAAACATGCTGGGTAAATTATTGGTTGGTTTTTTGTCATTACAAATAGTTAATTTAAATAGGAAACAATTGTCCTCATCACAAAACAGCTCATTTTGATTGAAAACAATGATCTTGTAAAACAAGATTAAACCAAAAAAGAAAGACTCTAACTTGCATTTTACCAGGGTACAATAGAGTTTAAATACACTGAGTCAAGTCAAGGGAGGTAAGTGAGATATTTAGCCTAAGATTTCAAGAAGACCTCCTCAAGTCATTCAGCACTGCAAGAAAAGTGAGAAATCCCTCTACAGGTCCAACTGCCGAGAGCAGAATGAACTCAGAGGGCAAGTTTCAAGGGATTTGTCTCCTCACCAACCCCTACCAGGAGGCGAATGTAAATGGATAGGGTGGTGACCTGTTAAATAACAGTAATAGCCATAACAGCCCTCGTAATAGTAGCTAATATTTTCTGAGCTCTTACTGTATGCCAGATACTGTGCTGACCACAAACATGTTCTTATTTCAACCTATCAATAAAACTTTAAAATACCAGAGCACTTCAAAAAATTCATGGAAAAATAGAATTGAAAGATAATATGAATCTTTGCATGAACTTGTAGATTCTATTATTATTCCCACTTTAGAGCTGAGGAAACTGAGGGATAGCTACTTTAATTAACTTGTTCAAGGTCACAGCTAGTAAGTGGCAGAGCTGACCTTCAGTGCTGGTTTTGGTGACTTGGGCTGCAATAACACCTTACCCATATGATGAATTATTTGTAAAGTGAGTGACAGTACATCTAACTGGAGTTTTTAACTGAAGCAGGATGAAAACGTAAAATTCCAAAGTAAGACACCAGGTGAAAAAGCTAATATAACAAAGTCTTTAAAACAATAAAGATTTGTTTTGTTTTCTAAATTATGAATGATCAGAAAAGGCATGGTCCTTTTGGAAGAGAAAACATTTCCCTGCTAAATATTTCTAAAGAAAGTCTTTAGATGATATTCTGTGAGTGTTTCTGCCCAATATACCACTTAAGTGTTCTTCAGTGATATGGAAGTAGATATACAGGAGTATTCTAGTAACCTAAAGTCAAAGTCACAAACGAGTATAAAATTAAATTGCTTACCTACTTCCCCATTTACGTCTTCAGTTACTCTTTAATTCGCACGTTAACAGCCTTTTAAGAAATTACTTCTTTTTATGATCAGTTTGGGTGTTCTAATAGCTTTTAATGTGTACAAAGGGAGAATAAGACCTTTTTCTAAATGACTATCTTGTTGAAACAACACCACGTATTAAATAATCCAGCTTTTTCTCACTGATAAGAAATTTCACCTTTCTCGTTTACTAAAATCTAATCCGAATTTGGGTCTATTTCTAGATTCTCAAAGGTGTCTAAACATGCAGCAGTAACAAACAGTTCTAAGTACTCTTGCTGCCCATTGTTTTTTTTTTTTTTCCCCCTTTTTGTCTTTTTTCGTGACCGGCAACGGATCGCAACCCTCAGTGTTGCACCCGTACCGGACTGAGACCGGCAACGGGATCGCAACCCTTGGTGTTGCTCCCGCATCTCGCTCAGCCAGTGAGCGGCTGGTCTGTATGTGGGATCCGAACCCTCGGTGGGAGCGCTGCCGCGCTTCCCAAGCGGTGCACTGTAGCAGTGCGCCACCGGGCCGGCCCAGCTGCCCATTGTTTTATTCTCTTATTGGACTAACACCCCTGTATGACTCTTCCTTTAAAGATTCGTCAGTGTGTTTCTGTATTCTTGTACTGTTTATATCTATATCTATTTATAAGATATTATTACAAACTTGTCTAATGAAAAAAATTATTTTTAATTGAGAGTGCATATAATTACAGAACTATTTCAAGGAGAATTTTTATTTTTATAATATTCAATGTTTTTTCCCAAGGAAATTGGATATCCTTGTTACTTTCATTCATAGATGTTTTCTTTTTTGCTGCTATTTTAAATGGGATCCTTTCTTCTATTATGTTTCTCCAGAGATTATTGTTCATTTGTAGAAAGACTATTGGCTTTTTAATACTTGGACTAAATCAACTTAAAGAATTCTGACATTATTTTTTTCTATTTATTTTTTGAATTGAAACAATTTATTATACATATTTATGGGGTACAGAGTGGACTACCAATATTTGCGTACAGTATGTGATGATCAAATCAATATTACTAGCATGTTCATAATTACAGATCATAATTATTCTTTGTGTCACTTACTCAATTATTCTTTCTTTCTCTCCTTAGCTTCCATTTATGAGTGAGAACATGTGGTATTTATTTCTCTTTCTGTGCCTGGCTTTTTTCACTTAACATAATTTTTCTCCAAGCTCATCCATGTTACTGCAAATGGAAGAATTTCATTCTTTTTTATGGCTGAGTACTATTCCATTGTGTATATATACCACATTTTCCTTATCCAGTTGTCCATTGATGGACATTTAGGTTGGTTCTATAACTTGGCTATTGTAAATAGAACTGCAATGAACACGAGAGTCCACGTATCCCTTTGACATGATGATTTCCATTCCTTTGAATATATATACCCAGTAGCGGGATTGCTGGATCATATGGTAGTTCTATCTATAATGGTTTGAGAAACCTCCAGACTGTTTTCCATAGTGGCTGTACTATTGTACAGTCCCACCAACAGTGTAGAAGAGTTCTCCTTTCCCCACATTCTCACCAGCACTTGTTATTTTCAGTCATTTTTATAATGGCCAGTCTAACTGGGGTGAGATGATATCTCAATGTGGTTTTGATTTGCGTTTCCCTGATGATTAGTGATGTTGAACATTTTTTCAAGTACCTGTTATCCATTTGTATGTCTTCCTTTGTCTGTTCAGTTCCTTTGTCTATTTTTTAACTGGATTATTTGGGTTTTTTTACTGTGAAGTTGTTTGAGTTCCTTGTATATTCTGGATATTAATTTCTTGTCAGATGTATAGTTTACAAATATTTTCTCCCATTCCGTAGGTCATCTTTCCACTCTGTTGATTGTTTCCTTTGCTGTTCAGAAACTTTTTAGTTTCATAAAATCCCACTTATTTATTTTTATTTTGTTGCTTGTGCTTTTGGGGTCTCATTCATAAGGTCTTTGTCCAGTCTTACATCCCGAAGTGTTTCCCCTATGTTCTCTATGTTTTCTAGGAGTTTTATGATTTCAGGTCTTATATTTAAATCTTTAATCCTTTTTGAGTTGATTTTGGTAGATGGCTAGAAGTATGGGTCTAGTTTCATTCTTCTACAAGTGAATATCCAGTTTTTCCAGCACCATTTATTAGAGGCTGTTCTTTGCCAAACGTATGCTCTTGTGGCCTTTGTTGAAGATCAGTTGGCTCTAAGTACCTAGGTTGATTTCTGGGTTCTCTATTCCATTGGTCCATGTGTCTGTTTTTGTGCCAGCACCATGCTGTTTTGGTTACTATAGCTTTGTAGTACAGTTTGAAGTCAGGTAGCATAATCCCTCCAGCTTCATTCATTTATTTATTTTTTGCTTATGATTGCTTTGGCTATTCGGGGTATTTTGTTTTTCCATATGAATTTTAGGATTGTTTTTTCTATTTCTGTGAAAAATGTTATTGGTATTTTGATGGGGATTCCATTGAATCCACAGATCGCTTTGGGTAGTATGGACATTTTTACAATGTTAATTCTTCCAATCCATGAACATAGAATGTCCTTCCATCTTTTTGTGTCCTCCTTGATTTCTTTCAGCAGTGTTTTGTAGTTCTCATCTTAGAGATCTTTCTTCTCTTTGGTTCAATTTGTTCCTAGGTAGTTTATTCTTTTGGTAACTATTGTAAATGGGCTTGCTTTCTATATTTCTTTTTCTGCTTGTTTGTTGTTGGTGTATAAGAATGCGACTGATTTTTGTGTATTGATTTTATATCCTGCAACTTTACTGAATGTGTTTATGAGCTCTAGGAGTTTTTTGGTAGAGATTACGGGTTTTTCTATGTATAGGATCATGTCACCTGCAAAGAGTGACAATTTGACTTTGTCTTTTCCAATTTGGATGTTCTTTATTTCTTTCTCTTGCCTGATTGCTCTGGCTAGTAATTATAATACTATATTAAATTGGAGTGGTGAGAGTGGGCATTCTGGTCTTGCTCCTATTCTTAAAGGAAAAGCTTTCAGTTTTTCCCCATTCAGGATGATGTTGGCAGTAGTATTGTAATATATAGCTTTTAATGTGTTGAGATACTTTCCTTCTATACCTAATTTGTTGAGGTATAGGGATGCTGAATTTTGTCAAATGCTTCTGTACCTATTGAGATAATCACATGGTTTTTGTCCTTGCTTTCATTGATGTGGTGTATCACATTTATTGATTTGTGTATATTGAACCATTCTTGCATCCCTGAGATGAATCCCACTTGATCGTGGTGTATAATCTGTTTGATGCGCTGTTGTATTGTTTGCTAATGTCTTGTTGAGGATTTTTGCATCTATGTTTATGAAGGATATGTTCCTGTAGCTTTCTTTTTTTGTTGTGTTTTTGTCTGATTTTGGTATCTGGGTGATGCTGGCCTCATAGAATGAATTTGGGAGAATGGCCTCTGTTTCAATATTTTGGAATAGTTTGAAAAGGATTGATGTTTATTCTTCTTTAAAGGTTTGGTAGAATTCAGCAGTGAAACTATCTGGTTGGGCTTTTCTTTGCTGGGAGACAGCTGATTACTGCATCCATCTCATTGCTTGTTATTGGTCTATTCAAGTTTTGTATTTCTTCTTGATTCAGTCTTGGTAGTTTGCATGTGTCCAGAAATTTATCCATTTCCTTCAGGTTTTTAAATTTGTTGGTGTATAGTTGTTCATATAGTTGTTCATAGTCTCTAATGGTTATTTGTACCTCTGTGGTATTGGTTGTAATATATCTTTTTTCACTTCTGATTTTTGCTATTTGGGTCTTCCCTCTTCCTTTTTTTTTTTTTTTTTTTTTTTTTTGTTAGTCTGGCCAATGGCTCGTCTATTTTGTTTATCCTCTTAAAAAACCAACTTTTCTTTCCATTGATTTTTTGTGTGTCATTCTTTTGGTCTCTGTTTCATTTAGTTCTGCCCTTATCTTAATTATTTTTTTCCATCTACTAGTTTTGGGATTAGATAGTTCTTTTTTTTTTTTTTTCCTTTTTGTCTTTTTTCGTGTCCGGCAACGGATCGCAACCCTCAGTGTCGCGCCCGGACCGGACCGGGACCGGCAACGGGATCGCAACCCTCGGTGCTGCGCCCGCCCCTCACTCAGCCAGTGAGCAGGAACCGGTCTGTATGTGGGATCCGAACCCTCGGCAGGAGCGCTGCTGCGCTCCCAAGCGGCGCACTGTAGCAGTGCGCCACCGGGCTGGCCCGATAGTTCTTGTTTTTCTAGTTCTTTGAGATTTAATGTTAGGTTGTTTATTTGAAGTTTCTATTCTTTTGATGTAAGCACTTATTGCAATAAACTTCCCTCTTAGTAGTGCTTTTGCAGTGCCCTATAAGTTTTGGTAAGTTGTGCTTGTGTTTCATTCATTTCAAGGAATTTTTTGATTCCCTGCTGTATTTCTTCTTCAACTTACTGGTCATTCAGGATCATGTTGTTTAATTTTCATGAATTTGTATAGTTTACATAGTTTTGTTTGTTGTTAATTTCTAATTTTATTCCATTGTAGTCTGAGATTATACTTGATATGATTTCAATCTTTTTAATTTGTTGAGACTTCATTTGTGACCCAACATGTGGTCTATCCTGGAGAATTATCTGTGTGCTGATGAGAAGAATGTATATTCTGTTGTTGTTGGATGAAATGTTCTGTATATGTCTGTCTAGTCCATTTGGTTTAAGATGCTGTTTAAATCTAATATTTCTCTGCTGATTCTTTGTCTAGATAATCTGTCCAATGCTGAGAGTGATGTGTTAAAGTCCCCAGCTGCTACCGTGTTGGGGTCTATCTCTCCCCTTAGGTCCAATAAGTTGCTTTATATATCTGGGTGCTCCAATGTTGGGTGCATATATATTTATGATTGTTATATCTTCTTGCTGCATTGATCTTTTTATCATTATTTTATGTCCTTCATTGTCTTTTTTTATAGTTCTTGGCTTGAAATCTATTTTATCTGATAAAAGTATGGCAACTCCTGCTCATTTTTGGTTTCCATTTGTATGGAATGTCTTTTTCCATCCCTTCATTATTAGTCTATGTGTGTCTTTATCGGTAAAGTGAGTTTCTTGCTGGCAGCATATAGTTGGGTCTAGTTTTTTAATCCATTCAGCCAGACTATATCTTTCAAGTGAGGAGGTTATTCCAGTTACAGTCAAGGTTGTTATGAAAGGTATTGCCTTATTCCTGCCACTTTATTAACTTCTCTATGGTTATTTTATATTTCTTATGTTTTATTTACCTTTTATTGTTTTTCTTTGCTTTTTTTGGTAGTAATAAAATGTTTTCTTTCTCTCATTTGTGTATTTATTCTACTAGTGGTTTTTATTATTTCTCATCTATTTATGGTGACATATCTCTCTTTTGATTCCAGATGTAGGACCCCTTGAGGATTTGTTCAAAGGCTGGTCTTCTGGTAGCAAATTCCCACAGTTTTTGTTTGTCTGGGAAAGATACTATTTCTCCTTCATTTCTGAAGGAAAGCTTTGCTGGATATAGTATTCTTGGTTGGCAGGTTTTTCCTTTTAGCGCTTTGAATATGTCATCCCACTCTCTCCAGGCCTGTAGGGTTTCTGTTGAGAAGTCTGTTGCTAGCACAGTGGGGATTCCCTTATAGGTAATTTGATGCTTTTCTCTTGCTGTTTTAAAAATTCTTTCTTTGTCTTTGACTTTTGATAATTTGACTACAATGTGTCTCAGGGAGGTCCTTTTTGGGTTGAAACTGTCTGGGGATCTTTGAGCTTCTTGGATCTGTAAGACCATATCTTTCCCAAAACTTGGGGAATTTTCAGCTATTATTTCATTGTGCCCATTTCAAATGTCCTTTCCTTTCTCTTCCCCTTCCTGAACACCTGTAATATGGATGTTTGTACACTTAAGGTTATCAGAAAGATTTCACAGGTTTTCTTCATTTTTTAACATTTTTTTTCTTTTTTCTTTTAGGTCCAACTGTGTTTATTCAAAAAGACTGTCTTCTAGTTCAGGAGATTATTTCCTCTGCTTGTTCTAACCTGCTGTTTATGCTCTTGGTTGTATTTTTTATTTCTTTGAATGGATTCTTCAGTTCCAGGATTTCTTTAATTTTTAAAAACAGGTTTATTTCTTGCACTTCTAGAGGATGAGAAGTCCAAGAATGAGGGACTGGCATCTGCAAGGGCCTTTATGCTGTGTCACCCCATGGCAGAAGGCAGAAGGGCAAGAGATATAACATGATGTAACACCATGATTAAGGGTCTGGATCCCTGTATCAGCCAGCTGGTATATGGCTTATGGAATCGCAGGCTTACAGGTAGTAGATGTCCCTTCCTATTGGCAAGCAACATTTTTTTATTGCTTGTATCTCTCTGTTGAGTTTCTCATACAGGTCTTCAAATTTTTTTTGACTTCATTGTGATTTCTATCTATTTTTTCATCCATCATTTTGAGTTTGCTTAGTATTGCACTTGGGATTTCTTCTCAGAAAATTCAGTTTCCTGTTGTTTGGGGTCTGGTATAGAGAATGTAGTCTTCTTTTGGTGGAGTCAAGCTCCTTGTTTTTTCATGCCTCTCATATCTCTGCATTGACGTTTGGGCATCTGATAGTGTAGTCACTTCTTTGAATTCTCGGATGGCTTTTGAAACGGCAGATTCTTTCCTGTGGAAGTATTCTATATTGACAGTTGGGTTGTGTGTTTTAAGTTTGGATTTGTGTGAGTGCGGTAGTGCAGCCTTCATGTGACTTTTTCAACTGTATTCAATCTTAGAGTTGTCTGTGGGTGCCTTTGTGGCCTAGCGGGAGGGGCCCTCAACAGTTTCTTGTTGGAGCTGGTTTCTTTTTGATATGGCTGATCTGTTGTCAGTCAGTGGGTAGATGTATACCGTTGCAACAGTTCCTTGTAGGTCTGTAGAGGGCTCCTGGCTCAGCTGTTGAGCCTGAAGCAAGGCTGTGTGGATGCTATAAGACCCAGCAGCTTTTCTAGAGGGGTGTTGATACCCCATCAGCTGTTGGCTTGGGAGTAAGTATACACAGCTGTCACAGGGCATGGCAGCTCTGAAGATGGCTGCCTAATTAGCTTTTGAGCCTGATGCAAGCCTTAAGTGTGCAGCCAAGGCTAGCAGCTCTGTAGAGGTTTGGGAGTAAGTATACACAGCTGTCACAGGGCATGGCAGCTCTGAAGATGGCTGCCTGATTAGCTTTTGAGCCTGATGCAAGCCTTAAGTGTGCAGCCAAGGCTAGCAGCTCTGTAGAGGTCTGCTTTGGGGCATCAGAGCACCTACCTGGTCTGCTGTAAGTCTGGGAGCAGATATACACTGAGGCAACAGGTCCTGGGAGCTCTGTAGAGGACCACTGGCTCAGCTGTTGAGTCTGGAGCAAGCCTGTGTGAATGATGCAGGACCCAGTGGCTCTCTGGAGGTATCTCTCCATCTGGTTCTGGGCCACTCTCTGTGATGGGGCTGAGGGTGGATGCCCTGCTCTGCTCTCTGTGGTACTGTTCCCTTTGTCTGCATGTCACAAGAATCTTCTTACCCTCCTGATGCTCTGCATCGTATTTCCTCAAGTTCTAGTCAAAATACGTTTGTCTGTTGTTTTGGTCTCTTTTTATGGGGAGGGGACTAGCATCAGACCTCTCTAATCAGCCATCTTGGAAGAACAAATAAACAAAGTCTCACATTATTATTGCAACAGTTGTTCAATGTATTCCTTTGAGTTTTCCTGGTAAGAAATAAAATCAGTTGCAAATTATGATCATTTTAGTTTTTAATTACTGTGACCCTTGCTTTCTTCTCTTGTGTAATTGCATTGGCCAGCATCGCCTAAATAATTTTAAGTGATAGTGGAGGTAACTGATAACCTGTGTTCTTCTTGATTTTAATTGTAATATGTATAATGTTTCCTCATTAAGCATATTGGCTTTTTAGCCATATATTGTTTCATTGTATGGCTGTACCTTTAAAAACTATCCATTTTATTCTACTCACAGTTTTTTTTTGTTTTTATTTTTTAAAAAAGATGACCGGTAGGGGATCTAAACCCTTGACTTGGTGTTGTCAGCACCACGCTCTCCCAAGTGAGCTAACCGGCCACCCCTATATAGGGATCTGAACCCTTGGCCCTGGTGCCATCAGCATCACACTCTCCCAAGTGAGCCACAGTCTGGCCAAACTCACAGGTTTTTTTAAAAAAAAATTAAGAATAAAAAAAGAAAAAAATGAAGAATAAATTTTACACAAAAATAAAAGAAAAACATAAAATTTTTCAATTCAACTTCATTGAATTTCCATTAATCAATTACACCATTTATCAGTTTGCTAGAACTGCCACAACAAAATACCATAGACTGGGTGACTTAAACAACAAATTTATTTTCTTACAGTTCTGGAAGCTAGAAGTCCAAGATCAAGTGTCAGCCACGTTAGTTTCTCCTCTTTGTGTCTTCATATGGTCTTCCTTCTGTGTGTGTGTGTGTGTGTGTCCCAAACTCTTCTTCTTATAAGGACACCAATTATTCTGGATTGGGGCCCACTCTAAAAACACCATTTTAACTTAATTACCTCTTTAAAGACCCCAACTCCAAATATAGGCACATTCCGAGATACTAGGGGTTAGGGCTTCATTTTGGGGGGACACAATTTAGCCCACAATACACCATTCAGAGTGAAAAGTTAAACTACAGATCAGAAAAGAAAAAGACACATAACGCAATTTATTTTTACTTTACTTTTTAAAGATTTTTTTGTATTTTATTTGGCAGGCCAGTCCAGGGATCTGAGCTCTTGACCTAGTTGTTACAACACCACACTCTAACTAACAGAGCTAACCAGCCAGCCACAATTTAAAACTGGACAAAGAAAGGCATGAACAGAAATATAAACTTCACAAAAAGTATTATTTCCATAGTTAATAAGCCGATGAAAAGTTGTTCACCATCATTACTCACCAGGGAAATGCAAATTATTAGGTTGAATCCTAAGAAATTGCCAATAAGCCCTGAAAATGGCCCATTATCAGCCAAGTCAAGTGATTCAACCTAAAAACAAAACAAAGCAAAAAACCTAAAAGTGAGATACAACTACACACTCCAGAATGCTAAAATTAGAAAAGACAGGGCTGGCCACTTGGCTCAGTAGGTGGTAGAGCCTGGCGCTGACAACAGCAAGGTCAAGAGTTCAGATCCCCACACAGCCAGAAGCCAAAAAACAAACCAAAAAAAAAAGAGAGAGAGAAAAGACGAAATGCCAAGTATTGGTAAGAACGTGGAACAACTTGAATCCTTATACACTGCTGGCGAAAAAATAAAATGGTACAGCCATTTTAGAAGACTATTTAGTATCTACTAACGTTAAACATGCGCCTACACTACCATCCACCAATTCCGCTAAGATCCAAAACTGAACATTTAACTTGGACAGCCTACAAAAAGGTCATGGGAAATGCTAACTAGAGGGGCATGGTAAAGAGAAGACCTACGGAACTGTCCTTGTCGGAGAAGCTGCACAGAGAAGTGCACAGTAAGTCCTCAGGATTTATTTAGAAGAAGCGGAGACAGTCGGTCAGCCTTGGCTGTTTCCTCGATTTACCAACAGGACAAAGAGGTGATTTGCTTAATACAGAAAGAATTGAGCTACCTTTAGATGAACTCCTTTCTTGCTGTTTCCTTCCCCTGCCAGGCCCTTTTCTGGGGTGCAGAGCCCCCCCATCTCTGCGTTGGGGGGACCACGCATCGCTCCCCCAGGGCACCGGCCCTGCGGTGCAGGGGCGCGCGCACTGCGCTCCCTCCCGGTGCCTCCACCTCGGGCCGGGCGGCGGC
>NW_007730174.1:68889-70184 GCF_000696425.1 Galeopterus variegatus
GCACTGCGCTCCCTCCCGGTGCCTCCACCTCGGGCCGGGCGGCGGCCACCCCGGGCTCGGTGGCCATCGGTCTCCAGCCCTCCTCCTCTCTCCACTTCCACAGGGCTCTTCCTAGGACTTCTGAAGAAGAGCTGCGGAGAGCGGTTGCTGGGCGCTTGTCCCGCTGCCGATGGCAACCAGAGCCCACGTCGCGGAGCCCAGCGCCTCTCCGCGCCTCCGGGAGCAGTGAAGGGGACTCGAAGGGACAGCAGCGGAGGTTGCGCGGCTGCGGGTGGCGCCACGAGGGGCCCGAACTAGGGGCCCGAGGCAGGAAACGGGCTCCGAGCAGAGCGGCGGGGCTTTCCACTCGAAACCTCAGTGCGCCCTTTCTCAACCCGCCACCCCCAGCCCGGCCCGCAGCAGAGATCCCGAAGGCGGAACGCCCAGATTTTCCGCGGGGTCGTTTCAGCGCGTGGGTGAGACGCGGTCAGCCGGGAACGCGGCGTCCCGGAGTGGCCGCGCCCTCGCGGCGCGCGCCAGGCCTGCAGGTCCGCACAGCCTGGCCCAGCTGTTGCAGCTCAGGGAGGGGACGCTTGTCCTGCTTGCCTGCGGCTGAAAAACGGCCTCTGAACTGGCTAAATCCAGCTCCCTGCCGGCCCTTCGCCTGCCTCCAGAGGTTCCTTCATTCGGTCTGTGAGTCTAGCTCCCCGTAGGACACACACCTCCCCCAGACTTAATTTTGCAACTGCTTTGTGCTCGGTTCTGTACTAAGCCCTTTACATCCACGATCCCGTTTAATCCTTTCAGTGAAACCGTGAGGTAAGCAGAATGACCTACCTCTATTTTAACAGGAACTTGCTCAAGGCTGTTAAATGACCCTTGCCCTCTGCCACTTCTCCCTGCTGGGCAGAATCCTGAGGCACTTCCAGGTATGTCCTGGTTTCAGCCTCCACAAGAGAAGGACTGCTTTTAAAAGCTCCACAGTTCATACCTGTGTGAATGGGTTCAATTCAGCAAATTTTATTTTCTTTAAAAAAAAATTACCAGGTGTTGAACTTGGCACCAAGGAAGCAAAAATGACCAAAACACTGACCCTGTCTTCAGAGAATTTACAGTTTAGGTCAATGTGTTTCCTTTGAGAGACACCTGCATTCCAAATTTCTATATTCCTGGGAAATGAAAGGATCCTAATTCCCCCACCTACCCTCAATTTAGGAACTTTCCAGCTGGTATTCTTATGTATTTTCATGGTAGGGTGTTGCTTTGCCTCCCATGGATTTGTCACCCCTTTTCCCCTGGGTGACGGAGCTGCCAAA
>NW_007730174.1:71178-71866 GCF_000696425.1 Galeopterus variegatus
GTCAATATTTGAAACTGCAAGGCTTTGGAAAACCAGGCCCTGAGAAGTACATTTGCTTTATACCCCATCAGCTGTTGGTTTGTATGCATGCTCTACATCTCCCCCCATCTTATTTATTTAAAAGAAAAAGCAAAAGCTATAGATCAGGTTTGCACAGTTAAGACAAAAGCATTTAAAGCCAAGCTGGTATCATTTAGCATGGCAAGTCCTTTTAATTTACTTCAGGTGAGGACTGATGATATCATCTCAGTGGCTGCATCGGTCAACATTCCAGGTGCTGTGAATTGGGTGTAATTACCAATTGTTGAAACTCTGGAAAGTGATTCTGCTCCATATAATAGTTGATTCTGAGTGCAGAGAGTTTGGTAACGTTAAGCTGTCCAGGACATTACTGCTTCCAAAGCATCTAGTCTTTGTAAAATTTTTGATCAATTACAAGTCTTTTGTTTAGGAACAGGATGTCTCATCCAATTTACAAACACCCTCTTTAAGGCCAAGGAAAATTTAGAGAACTGCTTTTGTAGAAAAGTCGTTACTTCCTTCTTTATGATCAAGACATTTCTCATAAAAGCATTGATGATCAATATCTTGACTGAAAAGGTTTCACTTTTCTTTGTGTAAATCTCTCAGTGTTGGGAAGGCTCTTTCCCAGGTGGTGATTGAAAGAAGCATCTCGGCTCACTTTTTT
>NW_007730174.1:72977-77873 GCF_000696425.1 Galeopterus variegatus
ATTTTAAAATTATAATTAAACCAAGATTATGACTAGTAGCGTTTATATTGAGACACAGATATTTAAGAACCTTACAAGATTTTGGAACATATGTCCATAACACCTTCAGTACTGACAACACTCTCTCATATAGTCTAATTTATTAAATAATCCAATTAGTTTTGATACATTTTTTGTATATCCTTTGAGAAGTTCCAGGGCCCTGGCTCATTGGAGATGCAGTTGCTGAATTAATTCTCAGGCTGGGACTGTGTGCATATGTCATGTCAGGGTCTCCAGGACTGGTTTGTCAGTGGCAGGGTCACCATGCTGCTTCTGTGACTGGGGTGGGCCCTCTGGGTCATGTCAACCAAGCTATTTCTCACTCAGATACATGTGTGTGTGGTGGCTCAAAGACTTGGGGTGGGTCTTCCAGGGGTGTGACAACTGAGCTATTTCCCTGAGCCAGGCGCATGGGTACTCTGGCTTGGCTAGCTGAGTGCAGGTCTGCTGGTGGCCCTTCTACTGTGTCATTTCTTGGGGCCCATTGTGAGATCCTGCTTCCCTCTGTGGTTCAGTAGCTAGATTGCCAAGGGTGGAGCTGCTGAGCCACTTCTCAGGAAATGGATAGGGCTACTAGGCAGGCCTGCACTGAAGTGACCCTTTCAGCTGCTTCTGGGTAGTGGGTAGGGCCCTTAGACAGTCCTGCAGTGAGGGGCTGGTGCAGCTACTTCTGGGACTGTTGGCAAGGCTTCTAGGTGGGACTGTTCAGGAGGGAACCACCTGGTCTCTTCTGGGGGGGGTGGCGGGTGGATGCACTTTATTTCCATCAGCCTAAGGGCGTATTTGTTAGGGTAGAGACCTGTGAGCTGTTTTTCTGGGTTAGGGTCTCAGATGTACACAACTTAGTCTAGCTGGCAGGGATGGGGGATGGGGGAGGAATGGAGGGTAGTCCACCTGAGGAAGGTCTGCCTGTCTGTTCTCTGGCTGGGGACACGGGTGTGTGTCAGCTCAGCAGGACTAGGATTGGTTTTCCAGACTGCAGAACTAGAGTCATAGCCTCTGTGAGCCCAGGCTTCAAGCCACTGGGATCAGGGCATCTTAGCTTCTCCTGTGAGCACGCTGGGAGGAGGACAGAGCCTTAAGGCTCTATGCATACTGGCCCCAGGGCAGGTATGCTTCCATATGGCTCTGGTTTCAAGATGTTGCTGTCCTGCATCGACTTGGGTCCTGATGGTCGGGGGTGGGGAGTGCATGGTTTGTGCTAGTGTTCTAGAGTGATGCAGTGTGTGTATTCTAGGACAGTCATGACACTTGGCTCCCAGTTTGTTCTGCCAAAGCGCCTGCAGGCATCTATGGTGAAAACGGGGGTTTGTGTGGGTCCTTTGCCTACCTTTTGCCACAAGGGAAAATTCTTCCTGTGCTGATCCCGGTGTGAGAGATGTGGCATTGAG
Source organism: Galeopterus variegatus (assembly GCF_000696425.1). NCBI lineage: Eukaryota > Metazoa > Chordata > Mammalia > Dermoptera > Cynocephalidae > Galeopterus > Galeopterus variegatus. The sequence goes on from NW_007730174.1 coordinate 74,411, forward strand.
GCTGTGCGCCTCTCTCCCCTCTCTATGCCACCATCCTGGGCTTTGTGCTCCACAGAGATGTCACCAGTCTTCTGCTGCACTCCTACTCTTTCCCGCCAATGTTCCTGTCAATATTCAGCTGTCTGTTAGTTGTTCTGGTTCTTTTCTGTGGGAGGAATGCACCCTGGGCATTTCTAGTCTGCCATCTTGCCCTGTCTAACTGGTTTCTTGGCTTGACTGGTACAAGGCTACAAGATGACTAACGGATTGCTCCCGTGTGAATAACAATTTAGCACAATGTTGTCCTCTACACTGGGTCTATGCTTGTAGTTGGGTATCTAAACACCCAGGTACAAGGGAAACCCTTTGTTTATTAATATAAAATTGAAAGTTTTCAGGTTTGACACTTGGAAGGAGACTCTCAAGGGGGAAAGACAGCTGGACCAGATACTCCAGTTCTGAGCCCCAAGCTTTCACTTTCCCCTTAGGACTATCTTCCTAGGATTTTCAGGACTATGCAGGCCTCAGGCTGTGCTGCTTGCTCCTTTGTTGATGTTCTGATCGCACAGAAGACTAAAGTCATTTTCTAAGTTCCTGTTTTACCAGTGGAAGCTGGCTAGAGATTTACAGTCAGGCTGTGCTGCTTGCTCCTTTGTTGATGTTCTGATCGCACAGAAGACTAAAGTCATTTTATAAGTTCCTGTTTTGCCAGTGGAAGCTGGCTAGAGATTTACAAATACTTTTTGAAAAGACTAATGAATAAAGGGGAAATAGAGTGAATACAAGAAGCACAAAGATAGTCCTGCTTCCAGAATTCTACTTATCATTGTGAGTTCCTCAAGGTCAGAGCCATGGCCTTACTTATCTTTCATCTCCACCTCCTAGCAAAGCGTCCAGAACTTGGTCAATGTTTGTTGAATCAAACCGAATTGATCCCCACAAATAGACAGGACATTTACATGTGAGCTTTGCTGAGGCTACTGCTTTCCTTCCTGGCTGTCAGCCTCTTTCCACATGATAGGAGCGATCTCACCAGCTAGTAGGAAGGAGTTTCCTTTTATACATCTTTGATGCTTTTATAGTCAACACTAAGAGAGCTAGAATCTCACTTTGCAATTTAGTACCTGTTGTTCCCCAGGTGCTTGGCAGCAGAAATGGTCTCACTTTTAAATGAGGCTCCTTCCTTCCCTAACCCTTCCACACAGATCCAAATGGGCAACCACACTATGACCCATGCAGATCTCCACCACATTGTTCTAAGAGTGGTACTTTGCCTCCAAAGGAGGTAGTTACATGACACTGACCAAAGCGTTTGTAAATGTGTACTAGTAGATACTAACCCAGGCAGTCTTAAAGATACCAACTCAAGCAGTGTTAAAGAAAAAAACACTCAGTGACGCTTGTTAAAGCATGGTAAGGCAGACTTTATTCAAGATCATCACAATAGGTACAGGAACCACTGCAATGGGATTTGGCACTGGACGAGAGAGATTGAATTCAGCGCTGAATACAGCACGGGCAAGTAAGAATTTACAGCCAAGGAGCAGAGTGGGAGTCAGTGAATGGAAAATTAGTAAGAGAAAACAACTCTTAGTATTCAAATCTATTTGCTTCACATGCAAATCAGTGAATCATGGTTACACTGTACCACTAAAATGCTATAATCTGTAAGATTTACAGCTCTTGATGTTTCTTGGGAAACGTCAGGGGTAAGGGCAATTCTGGCTAAACTGACCTAACAGGATTCTCACTGAATACAAGCCAGGTTGATCAGACCTTACCTTGTGGATGGTGGAGAATAAGGAATCTAGTCTGATATAGAGGGTGATCAGATGTCAAGGGTAGGGGATTCTTGCTAAACTGACTTCAAAGAATTCTTGCTAAAACTGGATTTTATAAGGAATTGTACAGTACAGATAGGCCTAGGAGAAGGTTCAGGAGACTGACAAAAGTGTGGTCAAGCAGAGTATCTTTGTCAGCAAGGTGTGGATTGCATCAGAGACTCTTGCTCTTGGAGCAACTGGGGTGGCCAGCCCAAGAGCTGTAAATCTTGCAGATTATAGCATTTTAGTGGTACAGTGTAATCATGATTAACTGATTTGCATATGAAGCCCATCAGAAAACACTGTTTCAGAGTTGAATAGAACAAAATTAGCAATCTAACTGCTAAGCATTTTTCAAAAATTTTTGCCTCAGTGAAATAAAAATTCATTTCTGATTTCTTATTTTATTGCTGTGAAAAACAGGATTATCCTACTTTCAAAAAAAAAAAATTAAAACTATCTCTAAATTGTGAATCCAACATTTTCTTTCAGCTAGAGAACATTATCCATGAAAAGATGAGATCTGGGAGTTATTTTGCCATGAGGTAGCTATTTGAAAACAATGATCCTGAAGGCAAAGGAAACATTAATGGGTAGGTAATCAAACTAAGAGTTTGATTTCCATATTATTAAACAAAATTCTGGCCACAATTTTCATTATATCCTCATATATTAGGATTAAGTGTTTCTATTGTGCTTGGGAAATTTTCAATATTCAGAATAATTTCAAGTTCACATTGTAAATATCCCAAGCCTTGATTAAGAAACAGGGAGGTTCAGTGGAAAGGGGAAGTAGCAAAGAACATTTGTTAGCAACTACAAGGGTAACAAGGATAACGAATTATATCTCGTCCTGACTCAGAGAAAACAGTCTGAAACCGTGCAACACTGACAGCCAAGACCTATCTCTGTAATTTCCTGCTGAAATTCTCGGTAGATAATCAGAGAACTAAAAAATCAGACTGGGTCCTCCTGGCTCTTATGCCAGGGAAGATTAGTAGCCTCCCCTGAGGGAGTTCTCTAGACTAGGGTTCAACATAGAGCCCACAAATAGATGTGGTCTTATGCCAAGATTTTTTTTCACAGGACTGTTTCTGAGGTTTCCCTTTTTTGTCTTCCTTTTGTTGGTATAGCTGCAATGTCAGTCCAAGTCTTAAAACATCATAAGCAATGTTGTGTTTATAACCTCACACTTAGATGACACAAATGATTTGATCTTTAGGATAGACAATCCTTTTTTTTTTTTTAAAGCAAACCAACAAAACCCAGTCATGGGCCAAAGTCACATTCAAGGAGTTAGGGTATCTTACCTGACTCTGTTTTCAGACTTTATTTCTCAGATTACAAAAGGGCCCAGGCCAAAGCTCTCTGGCTGTGGCTGGAGGTGGCTGGGCTCCATGAAAATTGGTGAAAAGAAATTCTCATACACTTTTTTTTTTTTCACTTAACCCTTCTTACTGTCCTTCATATTGTCTTCTCTGTCTACACCACCCTTTGTCAGCTCCCACCTGGATTATGTCTACAACTCTTAGCTATTTTCCCTGCCTCTGGCCTGGCACTTTGTTAGGCTAGTGACTTCACTGCAGCCATAACAGTCTTTCTATAAGGTCAGTTGTTGGGGACCTGTAGCCCCACACCCCTTCTTGTGTGACCAGGCCTAC
>NW_007730174.1:78873-185126 GCF_000696425.1 Galeopterus variegatus
TCCATCCCATTCCCACTCCCCCCTCCAGGGTCTCCGTTGAATATCCCACGGGTCGGGACAGTCAGTCCCATTTTCCTCCACCTCTGCTTACAGCCTTAGCTTTTAGAGCAGTTCCTTACCTGTCTCCTTTTCACTGCTTCTCCTCAAGGCCCATTTCAACCTGACCCTGCCCAGCTCTCTGGCCTCATCTCTCACCACACCCCCATGCATCTTCCACCCCAGCCCTATGGACTCACTTGCAATTCCCTGAATACATTCTGCTGTCTCTCACCTTCATCTTTAGCTGTTTCCCTGACCTCACCTGCCTTCTCTTCAATTCCCCACCTCTAGCTCACCGCACTCCTCATGTTTTGCCCAGTAACTTGCTGTTCATCTTTCAAATTCCCTTAAACCATTGCCTTCTCTGGGAAACTTTCCTTGACACCATTCTCCACCCCACAACCCTTCATCTCGATTTAAGTGGCTGTGCTCAGTGTCCTTCTAGCACTCTCTACTCTCTGCTCTCATGGCAGTCATCATTATATACTTAGCTGCCACCAACTAAAACAAACTCTTTGCTGACAGAGACCATGTCTTAATCAGCTTTGGATCCCCAGTGTTTGGTAAGTGTTCAGTTCTCAANCTATGGACTCACTTGCAATTCCCTGAATACATTCTGCTGTCTCTCACCTTCATCTTTAGCTGTTTCCCTGACCTCACCTGCCTTCTCTTCAATTCCCCACCTCTAGCTCACCGCACTCCTCATGTTTTGCCCAGTAACTTGCTGTTCATCTTTCAAATTCCCTTCAACCATTGCCTTCTCTGGGAAGCTTTCCTTGACACCATTCTCCACCCCACAACCCTTCATCTCGATTTAAGTGGCTGTGCTCAGTGTCCCTCTAGCACTCTCTACTCTCTGCTCTCATGGCAGTCATCATTATATACTTAGCTGCCACCAACTAAAACAAACTCTTTGCTAACAGAGACCATGTCTTAATCAGCTTTGGATCCCCAGTGTTTGGTAAGTGTTCAGTTCTCAATAAGTGTTTATTGAACTTATTAATTAATTAAACAGGATGCAGGAGAGAAGACGGAGGGAAGATGAAGAAGGGATGAAGGTAACATAGTTTATATGATGGAAATAAGTGTCAACACTATCAACAGTTGACATTGTCAGCCTTTCTTCTTTTCTTATCATATCACATTTTTGGTTCTGTGAGCTCTTTGAATCTTTTAGAGATATGCTTGTCCTGGTGTTGTCTACATTTCTGAAAAGATATATCAGTCTCAAGAAGCATCGACAGCTCCTGCTCAGGTATGTCACCTGGCACAGGGCCTTATGACTACTGCAAGTCATCCAGTCCATGCAGAGTTGGAGCAAAGGAAAGATGGGTTGAGGACTGTGTAGTTGGGAGAACTCTGCAGAATGGTTCAGCTGGCAGGCCAAGCATCAGTAGAATTAGGAATGTTTACCTGCTGTCATTCTTTCTTTCCACTCCTACAATATGACTTCTGCTACAGCACAACTCAAAATCCAACCCTCCCATACAAGCCAGAAGGATTAAAATCTGTTTCTCTCTCTCTGTCTCCTTCCCTCTGTCCCTCACATGCACACATACATACATACAAGCACACACAGGATATATTTATAAAGTTACTTTTTGACCGACAGTCCTAGTTTCAAAGTCTGCTGTCTTCATTTTTATTTTTTAACTTAAATTACTAATTTTCTTCTACACCAACTTGAATATAGTTGTAAAATCTACTATCCACATAGTGTAATATATTTCCCATTTTAGCCAATCTATTCTTTTTATTGAAAACGGGTTCCTGGATCTCACACCATGGAAGAACTCAGATGAAAGAACAATACTTAGGCCAAAATTTAAAGAAATTCTTTTTTTTTTCCCCTTTTTTTTTTGTCTTTTTTACTGACCGGCAACGGGATCGCAACCCTCGGTGTCGCACCCGCACGGGGGACCGGCAACGGGATCGCAACCCTCGGTGTTGCACCCGCACCGCGCTCAACCAGTGAGCGGGAACCGGTCTCCACATGGGATCCGAACCCTCAGCGGGAGCACTGTAGGCGCACTCTCCAGTGCACCACCGGGCCGGCCCAAAGAAATTCTTAGCAAACTAGATTTTCATATGAAAGATGTGGAGTTTGAAAAGCTTTGGCAACAGTAACTTTCATCTTAATTCCTTTTTTAAAAAATCACTTAACACAGAACAAATAGCAATCTGACACAAACCTCTTGAAACTGCCAAGAAAAAATTTAATACTATTATGTATGAAAAACGTATCTTAGCACCTTGAATTTGCTGGGCTTTGAGTGTGCTGGGCCTGGGAGCAATCCAGATAGGTAATGATAGGAAGAGTCCAGGGATAGGGAGCTCTCTGCCTTCTGTCCCCTTCTCATTTCTGACCACAGTGCCTAGCATCATGCCTGGCATATGGTAGCCACTCAGTAAATGTTTGTTGAATGGAACTGAGTCCTAGCCCCACTTTTTAATCTTCCCTCATCTTTTGCCCCTGTGAGCCATGCCCCTGCCCCTGCATCAGAATCTGCTTTGAATTTTGGCCAGCTCTGGTCTAGTTCCAACACAATCATCATGAAGGCCATTGTTGAGAGGCTGTTAATTGTCACACACTGTACTGGGCTCTTTATGCAATATATCATCATTACCCCTTACTAGCCCAGTGAGGTAGATGTTATTTCCTCCATTTTACAGGTGAAGAAACTGAGACTCAGAGAGATATAATTAGAAGAACTTACAAATTGCAGAGTTAGACTCAGATCCTGCTCAGTGTTGAACTCCAGAGCCCATGTTACTGAATTGTGATGTTGATGCTGCTTCCTGGTTTACTTCATTTCTGATCTTGACCTCAAGCTAAAAATGATTCATATATGTTGATACCAGGAAGGGCAGAACAAACCAGCTAATAAGTCAAAGATTTCCTGGTCATCCTCCAAAGGCAAAGCATTAGCAATTAATATATTTCGCCATAATTATGTATGAAGGGCATATGTGATGTGCATACAGTGATAGTGTTTTTTTCAAAACCCCAAATCAGGAAATATAGACAAAGTCCTTTTAGAGAATTGTTCATTTTTGACATGAAAAGAATATACAGATCTACTATGTATGTGTATATGTGTGTATATCTGTATACATATAAATAAATAAATAAATAAATATCTTTCATGCTATATACCATTAACAAGTGTTTGGTAGAAGTTGAGAAAATTGCTGAGGCTGAGTCTGGGCTCAACAGAAAGAATCCTGTGATTGATAGTTGTCTCATATGGGCCCAGGAGGAGAAATAGGTGGCCCACATGTCTTACATTTCCCATCCTCTAGAAGATGTACTTGTCAGTTTCCTAAGACTTACATGTTAAATCACATGTATCATTTCTACTAATGCAGGTATGATGAGAACAGAGTAGATGTTCTCAAAAGAGATGTAACTCTTAAAAAATTGGTAACTGGGGCCGGCCCGGTGGCGCACTGGAGAGTGTGCCACTTGGGAGCGCGGCGGCGCTCCTGCTGAGGGTTCGGATCCCATGTGGAGACCGGTTCCCACTCACTGGCTGAGCGCGGTGCGGGCGCAACACCGAGGGTTGCGATCCCATTACCGGTCAGTAAAAAAGACAAAAAAAGGAAAAAAAAAAAATTGGTAACTGAAGATCATAATGGATTGTCAAAAAATGCAAAAGTTTCAGGTAAAAACTAAACGGATAAGGAAAACTACTCATGTTTATTCTTTGACATTATAAAGTATGTGTGTAAAATAAATGTCATCTTTCTTGGTAAAACAAAACCAGAACTTCCCACGTGAATGCTGAAAAGAGAATCTCCTGGGTGAATCAAGACAGCTAGACTGAGAAGTTCTCCCTCTGTCCTCCTAAGATTCACCTTTGCTTTGGAGTCTCAATTCTCTTGTCACCACCACAGTCACCACCACACACACCACAGGAAGTGCTGCCCCATCTGTGGCCTAAGGGCTCTCCTGTGAGTCTCTGTGGCACAGCTGAGACAAAGCTGACTGTTCAAAAAGACCTTTCCAAAGGCTTATGAATTACAAAAGAGAAATAAAAAGACCATAATTTGAGCATGTCTTATCAAGTAGAGCTTGTCTCAAGAGTTCACAGGCCCTGTCTATCTCCACATGGAATTCTGCGGAAAGGCAGAGGCCTCTTCAGGGTCCCTTTCCTGATTTCTGGTCTGCCTCCAATGAGGGCAGAAATTGGTTTAATGTATGCCATTTGAGAATGCCCTCTCAGGCACTGAGGCCAACTGAAAGCACCTGAGTGCCCCTTCCTGTTACAAATCTGGATTCTTATGTGCTGAAATGCATTTTCCCTTTTTGACTGATACCGGGTGTACTCTTGTCAGGGTAATCAACATAACACCAGATACAACACAACAACACCAAATACATGTGATAAAAGGCAAGGATTCATGGTAGTAACAAGGGGCTCATTTACAAACAGAAGCTAGGCTAAATACTTTGGAAAGATACTAGTAGCTTTGGTTTGTATACAAAATTATTCTCATGACAAAAATTAAATGAGAAGAAATGACAGTATTCTATACCTCAAAATAATAAGATAGCCTCGGGCCGGCCCGGTGGCGCACTGGATAAGTGCGCCGCTTGGGAAGCGCGGCGGCGCTCCCGCCCGAGGGTTCGGATCCCACATACAGACCGGTTCCCGCTCACTGGCTGAGCGAGGCGCAGGAGCAACGCCGAGGGTTGCGGTCCCGTTGCCGGTCCCCGGTCCGGTGCGGGGGCAACACTGAGGGTTGCGATCCGTCGCCGGACACGGAAAAAAGACAAAAGACAAAAAAAAATAATAATAATAATAATAATAATAAGATAGCCTCTAATTTTTACTTATGCATTCAATTGAGTTTGAATTAATCCTTGAATTATTTTTCATTGATCTTTCTTGGATTGCAGGTAGGGTGACCACCATCCCAGTTTGCCCAGGACTGAGGGGTGTTCTAGAACTCAGGATTTTTTGGTGTTAAAAGCAACAGTACTGGGCAAACTGGGACGGCTGTCACCCTAATTACAGACCCTAGTGAGAACCTAAGTAAGCTATGAACTCTATTCCTAGAAAGATGCACATACACTTTGTATTTTGCATAAAATTTCATGAATTACTTGAAATGTGTTTGTGAATTCCCAGATATTCATGGACTCCAGGTTAAGAAATACTGATTTATAGAAATGTATTTTGGATTTTTATGTAAGGTGATTTAAATCTTTATTTCCTGAGGTAAAATGATACTTTATGCAAAGGGTCAAATCTAATTGCCTTTTTGAGATAATTTTAAGTTAGGTAAATATTTGGTCTTTTCCTCTCCAGTCATATCTGCAGGCCATGTTGAAAAAATATCAAGAACAGAGAAGGACAAGATTTACTTGATGTAGAGAACTGGCTGAAAGACAAGTTCAGAGAGGGATTTAGAAACATGAGAGAAGGATTTGAGAAACATGATCCAGGAAAAATAGGCAAAGTAAATGTATTTTAAGAATCATACTAGGCCCACATTTCATTATTTTACACTTAAGGATTTTTTAGATTAAAAAGTAATACATATTTACTACAGAAAAATTGGAACCTGCAGAAAAATAGAACCAAAAAAATGCCAGTCGCCTAATAATTCCATCACTCAAAGATCACTATCATCATGTTGGTATATTTCTATCTAGTCTCTTAAAAATTTTATGTAAAAATAAAACAAAATTTGGGCTCATCCCCAATGATCATTATTTTGTGAACATAGTTATTATTATGTTGTGAACATTTTAACAAATCATTAACTAGAATTTTAACATAAATTTTAATGTCTGCTTACAATTTTATCAAATGAATATACCATAATCTAACCACTCCCCAATCAGTGTTGAGCATGTAAGTTGTTACCGGTTGTTCACTATTATGTTTACTATATTTAATACTTCAGTGAATATATATAAATCTTTGTGCATTTATTTCCTAAGGGCAAAAAAATTTGTAAACATCTTTGGGAATATTGTCAAAATTTCTCTCCAGAAATTTATACCAATTCACATTCTCACTAACAGTATATATTATATATGGATGCTAGCATTAGTTTCACCCTGGCCTACACTGGGTATATTAGTTATCTATTGCTGTGTAACAAATTATTCCAAAATTTCAGCTTATTATCTCACAGTTTCTGTTGGTCGGGAATCTGGGATGGATGTCTCTGGCTCAGGGGCTCTCATGAAATTGTACTTCAGCTGCCAGTCAGGGCTGCAGTCATCTCAAGGCTCAACTTGAGGATCTGCTTCTAAGCTCACGGACTGGCTGTTGGCCAGATACATCGGTTCTTACCTGTGTGAACCTCTCCACGTTGCAGGTCACAACATAGCAGTGGCTTCCCTCAGAATAAGTAAGCAAGAGATTGGGAATGTCCAAGGAGGAAGGCTTAGTCTTCTTATAACCTCTTTATGGAAGTAATGTTCCATCAATTTGCCCTATTCTACTTATTAGAGAAAAGTCACTGGGTCCAGCCCATAATCCAGGGCAGGGGATTATATTAGTTATGAATACAAGAGATGGGATGCCTATCACAGTATATGGCCTATCACAGTATTTTTATTCAAAATAAAGTTTTGCCAAAAACAGCAACTCAATTTTATTTTACTTTGCACACATTTGTTTACTTGTACAGCGGAACATATTATTTATTCGCTAATATTTATCTAATAAGATGTCTTTGTCCATTTTGTGCTGCTATAACAGAATACCTGAGCCTGGGTAACTTACAATGAATAGAAATGTACTGGCCCACAGCTCTGGAAGCCCAATATCAACTTGGCGGGGAGGTCCAATATCAAGGTGCTAGCATCTGGCAAGGGCCGCCTTGCTGTGTCATAACACAGGAGAAGGGTGGAAGAGTGGAAGGACAGAGAGGGAGAGCGTGCAAGAGGGGCAAACTCACGTACTTGGTAACAAACCCACTCCGTCCATAATGCCATTAATCCAGTCACAAGAGCAGAGCCCTCATGACCTACACACCTCTTAAAGTTCCCTCCTCCCAATAGCAATGTCACAAAGGCGATTAAATTTCAACATGAGTTTTGGAGGGGGCAAACATTCAAACCACAGCATAAGGTAATATTTATTTGAGCATTTACTATGAGCCAGGTATTGAGATAAGCATTTTGTGTACATTTTCTAATGCAATTGTCCCAACAATCCAATAAGGTAGGCACTGTTATTAACCCCATTTCACAGAGGAGAAAACTGAGGCACAAAGAGATTTTAAGTTATCAAAGATTATGTAACTGGTGAGGTAGCTCCACAGTCCATGCTCTTAACCACTGTCTTATTTTATTTGCCTCTCATACCTATGTATGTATTTGCACTTTTACACATTCGTTTATATCCATAAACAATATATATAATTATTTTTAAAAATTATATCAATAATATATACAATTATATATATAATATATATACATAAACAATATATACAATTATGTTTTAAAATTATTACATAAATGATATCATACTGTACAAGTATTTTTGCAATTTTTTCCATTGGTCATTGGTTTTAAGATTTATCCATGTTGATACGAGAGGTCTTCAAAAAATTCATGAAAGGATTCATATTATTTTTTAACTCCACAACCTTTTTGAAATACCCTCACATATGCAGATTGTCATCCATTTTAACTGCTGTGTAGAATTCCATTATATGAATAAAACACAGTTTATATAGCCATTTTCGTTCTGAGGGGAGGTTAGTTTCATTATTTTCACAATTAGAGAAAATGCTACACTGAACAGCTTTCCATATGTCCTCTTGGGCACATTTGCAAGACTTTCCCTAGGATAGAAAACTCATATGGATTTGTTGGCTACTAAGGCTTGTGCCTTTCCAAAATGAATGTTCCAATTTATTCACCAGCAGTGTATAAAAATTCCTTGCTGTATTAGTTTGGTAGGGCTGTCATAACAAAGTAACACAGACTGAATGACTTAAACAAAATAAACTTATTTTCTCACAATTCTGGAGTCTAGAAGACACCAGGATTGGTTTCTTCTGAGGGCTCTTTCCATGGCTTACAGATGGCCATCTTCTGTGTCTTTACATGATCTTCCTTCCATGTGTATCTGTGTCCCGATTTCCTCTTCTTGTAAGGACACCAGTCCTATAGGATTAGGGATCACTCTAATGACCTCATTTTACTTTAGTTATCTTTTTAAAGACCCACAGTCACATTCTAAGGTACTGGGGGTTAGAATTTCAACATATGGGGGCCGGCCCGGTGGCACACTGGAGAGTGCGCCGCTTGGGAGCGCGGTGGCACTCCCGCCGAGGGTTCGGATCCCATGTGGAGACCGGTTCCCGCTCACTGGCTGAGCGCGGTGCGGGCGCAACACTGAGGGTTGCGATCCCATTACCAGTCAGTAAAAAAGACAAAAAGGAAAAAAAAAAAAAAAAAGAATTTCAACATATGAATTTGGGGAGGATACAATTCAGCCCATTACACTTGCCAACACTTGATCATTCTTAATAGTTTTGGTTTTGGGGGCTTTTTAAAATCAATTTAATGGTTGTAAATGGTATTGGGATATTTAACCATGTATTGACATATCTATTTTCTCTACTAGATAGTAGTTCTTTGAAGGTGGGGCCTTTGTCTTACTGACCTTTATAACTCTGCTGGGTAACACATTGTTGGCAAATGGTAAATACTTATGTCAGGATGGATCTCAGATCCTTCTGCCCCTTCTGGTGCAGGTCGTGAGTCAGGCAATTGAAAGAAGATTCTGGCAGCTTTATGCAAGGTAGACATACTTTATTCTTCAGATATGACCTTCACAGGCATGCTTTATTCTCAGACATGAGCTCTTGCTCCCAGCGGTTCACAGCAGTTACCTTTATACCCTTAGTACACAATAGTGGCCACAAGCCAAACATTACATATTACAACAATCTGCTGAATAAATGGGTACACATGCGCAGTTACACTACTTTTATAACTTGTTTCTAGTGAATGTGCTGAATCTTGCCCATTTGTAACAGACGTAAGGTGAGAGATCCTGACTAAACTTTTTCTACTTTCCTTACAATTTAGCATCTGAATTACATCTTTGAACCAATGTGAAGACAAAGAGACCAATAAGTTCTGTAGGCTTCACCTAGGCACTCATTAACTGTTGAGAAATAGTGAACATATCTGGCAAACAAGCTCTAATTTGTTACTAAAAATTTTCTCTCTGCAGTATTCAATTTTGGGTGATTTTAAATTTCTTCTTTCTTCTTATACTAAAACAATTTTTTTATTGTGGTAAAAGCCATCTAACATTAAATTTACAATCTTAAATATTTTTACGTAGAGTTCAGTAGTGTTGCTGCACAACAGATCTCCAGAATTTTTTTATTTTGCAAAACTGTAACTGTATACCTTCTGTGAGGAAAATAGAGTATAGTCAGGCCCCCTCACCTCAGGTTTGGTTGGGGGTGGTGCAGCACATTCTTTGTAAACAAGTTGTGTAGGGGTGGAGTTAGTGCACATGCATGCCCATGTATTTTTAGCTTGTTGCTATTCTCATGTGCTATTCAGAGTATGTGAGGCATTGGCTCTGAACTGCTGGTCGGCAGAGCTTACATCTAGAAATAAAGACTATTCTTTCTTCAAGCACAGCTCCAAGGACCTTTTTCCTGTTACCTAGCTCATAGACCTGTGTGTGAAGGGTTTGTAACCCAGTCTGGACAACGGACCCAAGAGGTCTGTGAGCTCCAGACCCAGCCCTAGCTCTACAATTGGTGTAGTCTGCAGCAGGATAATGAGCAGGTAGGGAGCCAAAAGTCTTTGGCAGAAGGGGGAAATGTGGCTACTTTTGAATATGTTGTGCCCTATGGCCACTTTGCTGTTGACTGGGATCTGGTTGCTGCTCACTATACTGCAAGACAGCATAGACCAGGCACTACAGTGGAGAGACCCTTGGGAGGGGGAGGAAGTGTGGCTATCCTTGAGCATGTGGTGCCTGGTGGCCACTTTTCTGCTGACTAGAGCCTGGCTGCTGCTCACTATACTGCAAACTGATTAAGATTTGAAGTGGAAAGCAGAGTTGTTGGAAGCACAGAAAAATGTCCTGGAGGATAACATGCAGCAACTGGCCACTCCTGCCTGTCACACCAGGGAAGATGACAAACCCAGTGGTGAATTGGGGGAGACTGTGTGTCTCCAGGCACGACCTGTTGTGCATCAGAAAATGAAACATGAGCAGTCTATAGGACTGGGTGGACAACTGGTGGGCAATCCACAGGTGACCCAATTCACTACCTATGTTCCGTATACCCAGGTTGAATTAGTTGACTTGGGGAGAAAGTTCTGGCAGAAACTGGGGGAGCCCCTGGCTGTTTGGCTGTTGAGGTTATGGAACCTAGGGGTGGATAGTGTGATATGCTCTGGTGAGGAGATGGAAAAATTGGCCTCCATTACCATACACCCATCCCTGAAGCAGTGTCTGCAGAATAGCCACAGATATGCATAAGGGCCAGGTAATCACTCCTTAATGGACTGGGTGAATGCAGCTGCCTGAACCATGTGGGTGAATGCTGGAGAACAGCCCAAGATTGTTAGTAGATGGCAAACATATGCAGAGCTGGTCCAAATCATTCGGGAGCTGGGGATGCGGCAGTCCATGTTTAATGTGAACACTTGTGGCCAGGAAGATGAGAACTTTACAGGCAGCAGGAGAGACATAGTGCTGCAAAATGCCCTGTCAACGTCCTTTGGGTCACTGATGGTCATACTGGCCCATACATTGGTCATCCTACACATGAGGTAATGACCATGATAGCTGGCTTGGGTGAAGAAGAGGATAGCAGACAAGCAAAAGGGGTCCGAAAGGTGGCTAAAAGCAAACCCTCAAGATATACTGAGGATTTTATCCTGAAGGGACCAAGCAAGACTAGCCATAAGCAGATGTGGCTTGAGTTGCTTGCAGCAGGGGTTGATAGCAAGAACATTGACCAGCAGCCGAATGCAGCCCTGTTTGCCTTGTGTCAACAATTGCACTCTGAACAGTGTTTCACTAAACATCTGGTAGGAAGCAAGGTATGCTCAGTGGATTTAAAGGACTTTTTGGTTGCTTCCGAGGAGGCAGACAAAATATTCCATTTTGATTAGGGAGCAGGCCAAGGTGCTCATCTTTTTGGGGCAGGCGAGGACCAGAGGCCTCATGTTGAATTGGCAATATATTGGTCGAGGATGAATGTGCAGCATGTTTTGCATTCATTGGTGGATACAGGTGCAGAATGTAGCCTGATATATGGCATTCCAGATAAGTTTCCAGGGGCCACAGTTCATATAGATGGCTATGGAGGACATACTACTGAGGTCAAAGCTGTGTCATTGCCATTGGGCATAGGAAGATTACCTTCTCGTGTATATACTGCATATATATCCCCAGTAGCTGAATACATCTTGGGTATGGATGTACTTTATGGTTTGCATCTGCAAACAACAGTTGGAGAGTTTTGGCTGCAAATACAGACAGTAAAGCCTGTGTTATGGGGATATGCTAAACATGACCCACAGATGTTACCCAAGCCAAGACGTGTAGTTAATGTAAAGCAGTATTGCCTACTGGGAGGATATGCAGAGATAGGTCCCACTATATTGGAGTTAGAGAAAGTTGGCATTATTTGTCTAGCTCATAGCCCATTTAATGCTCTGGTATGGCCAGTGAAAAAACCTGATGGCACCTGGAGAATGACTGTAGATTACTGAGAATTAAACAAAGTAGTACCTCCTTTGCATGCGGTCATGCCTTCAGTTCATGACTTGATGGGTCAGCTGACAACTCAGCTGGGAACTTATCATTATGTATTGGACCTTGCAAATTCTTTTTTCTCTATTCCAATCTCAGGTGATAGCCAAGATCAGTTTGCCTTCATCTGGGAAGGGAGGCAGTGGACATTTCAAGTATTGCACCAAGGTTATCTGCATAGCCCAACCATCTGTCGTGGTTTAGTGGCTGGGGCCCTAGCCAAGTGGACTAGGTGGAGCATGGTTACAATGTTTCACTACATTGATGATGTGTTACTAACCTCTGATTCTCTTGCAGATTTAACCCAGGCAGCTCCAATGCTGCTAAGTCATTTGGAACAATGTTGGTGGGCTGTGAACACAGCCAAAGTGCAAGGACCTGGGCTGTCAGTCCAATTTTGGGGAGTGATCTAGTTGGGTAAGATGAGAGTCATCGCAGAAGCTATTATAGATAAGATGTAGGCATACACTTGACCCACAACTGTAGCTCAGCTACAGACATATTTGGGACTTCTGGGGTATTGGAGAGCTTTTGTACCCCATATGGCCCAAATGGCACACCCACTGTATGCATTAACAAAGAAAGGGGCCCTCTGGGATTGGACTGAGGAAGTAGAACAGGCTTACTGAGCTACAAAAAGGGCAATACAGTAAGTGCAGGCTTTACAAGTGGCTGATCCCACTAAGCCTTTTGAATTAGATGTACATATAACACAAGAAGGCTTAGGATGGGGTTTGTGGCAGAGACAAGACCAACTCTGAACAACTGTAGGATTCTGGTATCAGCTCTGGAAGGGCACTGAAGTGCCTTACTCCCTAAGAGAAAAACAGTTAGTAGCTGTGTATTCTGCCTTGTTGGCCACTGAAGCTATCACAGGAACTGCCAAAGTCCTGGTAAGGACAACATATCCTATACTAGGTTGGCTGTGCACATGGCCACCAACCCTAAAGTGGGTGTAGCTCAGACTCCCACTCTGTCTAAATGGGGAGCATATGTAGAACAAAGAAGCACTGTGTCAATGAGTCCTCTGTCCAAAGAGTTGCAAACTGTGCTAGGACCAGTAGAGGTTGTGGAGGAAACTTTGGCACAAACCTTACCCATGGAGGTGGAGGCTACACCTTTCCATGAGGGACAGGGACCCATCACAGAACAAGCTTGGTATACAGATGGCTCTAGCTTGGGATCCTCAGCATTGTGGACAGCTATTGCTGTCCAGCCCTTAACAGATACCATGTGGTATAAAAATGGCACAGGGCAAAGCAATCAATGGGCTGAATTGAGAGCAGTATGGATGGTCATAAAAAATGAGCCTGGGCCATTAACCATCTGTACTGACAGCTGGGCTGTGTACAAAGGTTTAACTCTTTGGATCTCTACTTGGAAATATCAACGGTGGGCGGTAGGCCACCGACCCCTGTGGGGACAAGCCATGTGGCGAGAGTTATGGGAATTGGGACATGAGAAAGAAGTAACTCTCTTCCATGTCACAGGACACTTCCCCTTAGCCAGTCCAGGAAATGATGAAGCTGATGCCTTGGCTAAGGTAATTATTTAGATGGCTGTAGAGAGCCCTGGATACTGATGTAGTCCAGTGGATACATCAATGAATGCAGCATGCTGGCAGCAAAACCATGTGGATGGTGGCTCAAAGATGGGCCCTGCCTATAAAATGGGAAGATGTAATGAAAGCCTGTCATGCTTGTCCAGTATCTGCTCAAGAGAGTCCACAACCTTAGTGGGTGCCCCATATAGATGGGCAAATAACTCGAGGAAGGGTGCCCCTGACTCGATGGCAAGTGGACTTTGTCACACCACTGCTGAGGTCAGAGAATTTCATATTCTGTTTGTATGGCCCTAGACCAGATTAACACTGCGAAAGCATTGAGTAGCCTTACTGCCATGTGTGGTCAGCCTGTAGTCATAGAGAGTGATAATGGAACCCACTTTACTGGACATGAGGTT
This sequence comes from Galeopterus variegatus, assembly GCF_000696425.1. NCBI lineage: Eukaryota > Metazoa > Chordata > Mammalia > Dermoptera > Cynocephalidae > Galeopterus > Galeopterus variegatus. The sequence continues at coordinate 92,646 of NW_007730174.1, forward strand.
CAGAGATGGGCCTCCCAGTTATCTATTCAGTGGAAGATACATGTGCCATATCACCCCCAGGCAGTGGGAATGATTGAACAGTACAATGGTCTTTTAAAAAAGGGACTAAGGCTATCTATCCAACCCCCATTCTTGAAGGGGTGGACACGGTGATTATGGCCAACAGTCAGGATTCTAAATGAGAGACCCTGCAAGGGTGGACCCTCCCCAGTGGGAGCTCTGTTGCACAGGGCTGCAGCACCTATACAACTGCAAGTCACTACTAAAGATAAGCTTTTGAAGCCAGGATATGGCAAGAATGGAAATATTCTCTTACTGGCCCCAACCTGCTTGCAACAGGGACAGACAGCACAATGGGATTGGCCTTGGAGAATAGAAGTCCCCCATATATGCTGGGTAGGTTTAATAGAGCCCTGGGGGAAATGATTAGAAGAAGACTTGGGGCCGGCCCGGTGGCGCACTGGAGAGTGTGCCGCTTGGGAGCGCGGCGGCACTCCTGCTGAGGGTTCGGATCCCATGTGGAGACCAGTTCCCGTTCACTGGCTGAGCGTGGTGCGGGTGCAACACCGAGGGTTGCGATCCTGTTGCCGGTCCCCGGTACTGGCACGATACCGAGGGTTGCAATCCCGTTACCGGTCAGTAAAAAAGACAAAAAGGAAAAAAAATAAAAAATAAAAAAAAGAAGAAGACTTGCATGTTTCACCTTTGGTGACAAGTACCTGGCCTCCTCGAGTAAAGGTAACATGGCCTGGAACAGATGAGTGCTCTATTCCAAAGGGCACATTTGTGTTATCGTTATGGCCAATTATGAGTTCCCCTATACTGTTACATGTAGAACCTACAGACCCAACAGTGTTGGCGGATAATATATGGTATCATAAACCAGGTGAGATACCTATTCCTGCTACCATCTGTTCTCAGGATGGCAAACTGGCATGTTATCTTACCAGAAGGGTGAGAAATCCCCCTATTGGTACCAATAACCCTTCTGTCTTTTCGCGCATAGTGTTCTGGCTGCAGGCGTTGCACCAGAGTTGACTGGATACATACATGTTTGTGTGATTAATGTGTTGGCCTACTGAATATGCATTGAACTTCTCATCAATATGACTACAGGACTCCCATGGAAAATCACACCAATAATGACTACTCACTGGACATGTGCAGCTAATAGTTGAAAGGACAGAACTATAGGACAAGCCTTAAGGAAAAGCTTAAGGCATATTGAACAGACAATAGGTTATATGAATGTAAGGTCATTTAGCCTCACTAAGGGAACATCACGGAAGATTCTGAACATATAGATTGTATGGTGAGGGACCCTGAAGGGGTGGATTGTGAGGAAAACATAGTAGTTTAGCAAGGCCCCCTTGCCTCAGGTCCTGTTGGGGGTGGCACAGCACATTCTTTGTAAACAAGTTGTGTGAGGGTGGAGTTAGTGTGCATGTGTGCCCGTGTATTTTTAGCCTGTTGCTATTCTTGTGTGCTGTTCAGAGTGTGTGAGGCATCAGCTCTGAACTGCTGGTTGGCAGAGCTTGTGTCTAGAAATAGACTATTCTTTCTTTGACCATGACTCCATGGACCTTTTTCCTGTTACCTAGCTCATAGACTTGCATGTGAAGGGTTTGTGACCCAGTCTAGACAATGGGCCCGAGGGGTCCGGGAGCTCCAGGCCCAGCCCTAGCTCTACACCATCTAAGCATTATTTATCCCCCATGCCCATCCCTTAGTAAACACCTTTTAACTTTCTATTTCTATGATTTTGACTACTTTAGATACTTTAGATAAGAGAAATCATACAGTATTTGTCATTTTCTGACTGGCTATTTTGTTTATAGCATAATGTCCTTGAGATTCATCCATCTGAAAACAAATTTTTGATATAAACTATTACCTCTGTAACCAGAAAAAGAAATTTTGTATAGACTCATAGGAGCTACAAGTGACTCTAGAACTTATCTGGACCAATATCCCCTATCCCTTACTTTACTTTTCCTAGATGAGAAACCCAGAAATAGAAAAGTAACTTTTCCAGTATTAAACTTGTTAAAGATTAAACTTATTAAAGATTAAACTTGTTAAAGATTAAATAATGGCAAAGTTGAGCCTAATGAACATAACAATAAGTAACAGAAGTAAATGTTTAGTCCTTTCACACATTTTACAGTATATTTTATGCTATTTTCTAATGAATATTAGCAGTTTAAAAATACTTTCACTTTCTAATTTTCCATTTTGTATTTGAAGCAAAAATCATCTGCCCAGGTTGTTCATTCAAAAAGTACACGACATTTCTCTTTGTTAGGGATCGTGCTTCTTCAATTTTGTTTGTAAAATGCATTCCATAGGTGGTTAGATTTTACATTCGGGGCATGGGGGATCCTGTTGGCATTAAAATAATTCTTTAGGTTTGTTGGAGAATTTGATTCCTGAACCACACACTTCTAACAGGGCTGGAGTCACCAGCAAAGTACCACAAAGATATTTTAGTTAAGCTACTTGCTATTATGTAAAAATTTCTCCTCCTCGTCTGAAAGAGAAAGATCCTGTAAGTTATAATTTATCAAATAACTGCCAAAGAAGACTCTCCTGTTTTTAGTGCCTGAACTAATTAGTTCAACAAACATGTGTTAAGTACACCGTGTACTCCGTTGTCATTTAGAGACACATTTAAGACACATATTTCCTAAGATGGTGAAAAAAGAAAGAATCAGTAATGTTTAGAGCTAAGGGCAAGGGCTTAGTAGTCATGCAGTAAAATCCTCTCATTTTTCATACAGTTCGTCAGTAAAGTGCTAGAATGTGAGATTTCCTGCTTCTGACCTGCAGTCTAGGGCTCTGGGCAGTGCTTTAAACAGCAGCACGTTAGTCAAGGAGGATATAACAACCTCCCCGACTGTAGGTGAGCTGGGTTTGAAAAAGGGAGACAGAGAATCTCACTCAATTTGTTTGTGTTAATATTTTATTCTTTTTTCTAATTTACTTGTCAACATGATTTTCAGTCTTGTCTTAATATCTGCACTGGTTTTGAATAATGCGGAGAAAACTCTGGAGATTTCCAGCCCAAAGTGATTTAGAATAGCTTGACAGTGTGGTCTAACACTGAAGAATTATTTTCTTCTTTCCAATATTTTCTTCTTTCCAATAGATAGAATCAGAAAAGGAAATTGCAAACCTCAACAGAGACTGGGCCCTGCGATATATTATGTATTTACCTTGGCTTATGTGAAAGAATGACTAAAACCTGCTTTGGGAGGTATCTTTTTGCTCGGTGCTTTTGGTTTTGTTTATGACTGGAAGATAGGAGTTCTTTTCTGTCTAGATGTGAAGTTGCAGTACATTTTGGCAGCCTCTCTAGCATAGACACAAAATTTTATATGTTAGGATTTGAAGGGGAGTAGATTCTCAAATGTTTTCCTGTGATTCACTCATAGAATACATACTCTAAAACACTGTGAAAATAACTCCAGGAATTTTGATTAAATGGTAGACTGCTTTGCACTTTATGACTTTATAAGTTTATGTTATTGATATGTACAAAAATTACTGTACTTCTCTGAAATGTAGGAAAAATTATTATATTATTATGACATTTTGTTCTGTAGGGTTGCAAGAGACTAATATTCTTTGGACAAAAATGTATGCCAAACTGTAGTGCAGAATATCTATATTAATGAAGAATATGTTTAGGTTTATGTAAGTTAATTTAAGGAAATGTACACTGTAACATTTGTTAAATATTGTCCTGTAACTAATAGATTTAGGTACTCAACAAAGTAATACAGTCCAACAGGACTTAGTGCTGCTGGGTCTGTCACCTTCAACAGATATTGTAGTTTCAGAATTGCCTAAATGTTCTCCATTGGATAGAAACTATCTTCTGTGTTACTTTCAGTAACATAGATAGTCAGAAGTTCTGTGTCTCTCAGCATTGTGGTCACCAGATTTATTTCATACTACATCAGGAACATACCAGGTCCCTATTTTCTGAACTGCTCTCTCTCCAGAAATAAAAGCTGTTGTGTGTCTTCTCCCTTACATGCAGAGGGAAACCCACTCAGGCCCACTCAGTGAAAAATCAACCAAGCAAGTTGAAGTGAATGAGCCAGAGGCCAGAGTGAATGACTGAGGGACTTTTAATAAGCGTCCCCTAAAGAAAAATTAGTTATCAAATATTTCTGATAGATTCCCCCAAAGGGGTGAGGAGCCTCTACCAGTTATTTCCTATCTCCCAATTTTAAACTGGAAATCAATTTATTTCAACACGATTTACTTTTACAAGTACACCACGGTGTGTTCACTTAGTTCTGGGTAGGCAAAAGCATGGTTTAATTTAAGTGACAGTTTTCGAGTTTCAAGAAGTTTTAAATAAAACATTAGCAATTATACCTCTTGGAATAAATAACTCAGTTCTCTTCTTCTGAGTAGACCCAGAGCCAGAAAATATTCTGGTTCAATGAGATTCAGGGTAGGCGAGCTCTCTCATTTGAAAGAGCTCAATCTCACAATTACTGATTGGCAGAATCTGGCCCAGAAGTTAAGTTTCTCGATCTCAGCTCATTGCTCTTCCTCTCGTGAAATCTGTTTTCCTAAAACACGGCTTTTTATTTCATGATATAAACATTTTCTAACTCCTACATCTCAAAGAACTCTCCTGCAATCTTACGTTCTTTTCTGGCATCTTTCTTCCTTTTACCTTCCCTACAAACTCTTTTTGAAGAGTAGGCTGCTCTCAGTCCTCTCTCATTCACTCCTCAGTCCATTGGCTTTGGTTCTTCCATCTCTGACATTGCTCTCACTGAGGTCTCCAATGACCTCCTTATTGTCAAATAAAATACACCTTCTCCAGTCCTTAGTTTGTTTCACTTCTCTGGAGCATTTAACTCTACTGCCCACCCACTCCTTCCTAAAACCGTATTTATTTTTGGTTCCCTTGACATCATATTCTCTTGGTTTTCTTCTCTCTCTCTGGCTGCTCTTTTATGGATTACTTGGTGGGTTATATTTTCTCACTCCTTAGATGCTAATATTGCTAAGTTGCTATTCTTATTTATATGTATTTAGACGCGCTCTTCTCACGCACAACCAGAGCTTCAGTGTCACCTTAGTGGTGATGACCCTCTTATCTACATGTCCAGCTCAGACCTCTTTCTCTTCAGTTTCAAAGCCATATATCTACTATAAACTTTACCTCATTGTTTTCCATGTTAAAACTCTGCTCCACCTCCTGTACCTTCTGTATTTTGTGTCTGTCCAAATCAAAAAAGTAAAAGCCACCTCAACCCCGCATTCTCCCTCATATCATTTAATAAGCTACCAAGTAGTACAGAATCTACCTCCTAATCGTCTTCTCCCTCCTCTCTGCCTTCTATCAGACAATGTTTTATCTTGACTGGATTATATCAGTAGATTCTTAGCTGGCCTTTCCACACCAGTCTGCCCACCTCCACCCTGGACCCCCTCATACTGCTGGAGGTATGACCCTTCTAAACTGCAAATGTGGTCATGTTACTTTCCTGTTTAAAATCTGTCACTCTCCATTGACTTAAGAATAAAGTTAAAACCCTTTGGCTTAGCATGCCAGCTCTTGCATTATCTGGATGTGATCTTCTCTCTAGCTTCCTCTCCATCAGTCCCCCCATCCACCCTCCATCTCAGCCACTCCATGCCACATGTAAGTCCTAAGATGCTTTGTGCTGTTTCTTACCTCTAATTCTCTTCATGTGCTGTTCTTTTTTTTTTTTTTTTTCGTGTCCGGCAACGGATCGCAACCCTCAGTGTTGCGTCCGCACCTCGCTCAGCCAGTGAGCGGGAACCGGTCTGTATGTGGGATCTGAACCCTTGGTGGGAGCACCGCTGCACTCCCAAGCGGCGCAATGTAGCAGTGCGCCACTGGGCTGGCCCTTCATGTGCTGTTCTTGAAATACTCTCCCTACTTTTCTCTAGTTGAATTCATACTCATCCTTTAAATTTATTTTGTCACCTCCTCCAGGAAGCCTTTTGGCATTCTCCCACCTGATTTAGTTGCTCTCCTCTCTGTTTCTATAACTCACTCATAGCACCCAATTCCATACTCTTAATGTAATTGTTTCCAAAGTGTAAAATCCTTAAAGACTGAATACACTTTTAGCCTGGTGTATTTATAATGCACTTACAAATTTTACTTTAATTTTTATAATTAATTTACCATATTCATTACAGCACAGGGTGATTATGTCCCCAATTTTATCTACTTTCTGTAGCTCCCAGGTATGGAACCTGGAGGCATAGGCAGGATCCATCTCTAACTTCTCAGAACCAGGAGCTGCATGTCCTGCCCCTTTTCTCCAACTGTACCACCATGTCATCTCCTCCCTACTCTTGCAAGTTCATGCAAGCTGTCTAACTAGGAAATGAGATGTCTGGATCCCCTGCTCCTGGACTTCTGCAGCTTTACGTGCTGTTTTCTTGGCTACCCCCTTCTTCCACAAGATTGGGGGAGGAGGAAGGTGTTGATACCAGTTACGAGGACTGGCCCCTTTGAAGGTGGTGGCTGGTCCCAAGACAAGAGATGGTTCTCTAAGCTTAGAAGGTGCTATACTTAGCACCTTTTCTGTTCTCAGTCAATTCCAGAAATAATGATAATAAAGTGCTTACTGTGGGCCAAGAACAATTTTGAGTGTTTTACATTTAATCCTTATAGCAGACCTATATGAATAAATTAGTTTTATTATTCTCAATTGACATATGAGGAAATTGAGTCAAAGAGAGGTTAAGTAACTAGTCACCAATCTGCTAGGAAGTGGCAGCTCAGATTCAAACCAAATGGAGTCTGGTGTCAGAGTCCATTTGGGTACCAATCGGCTTCACTGCCCCTCTCTTCACACTAGTCTGTAACAATTAGATTTACTGACACCCGCTTGTGACATAAGCAGGCCATATCTTCATGCCATTTATTTTGATTTATTTTTACTAACTGCTTTGTTTTTTAAAAGCAATATGTATTCATGATAAGCTATTCAGACTGCAAAAAGTGGACAAAAGAAAGCAAGCCTCCTTCCCTCTCCAGACTCCCAGTCTCTCAAATCTCCTCTCCCAGGGTCAACTATTGTCACTTTCCTAGGTCTTTTTATCAAAAAATATGTAGAGCAAGGTCATAAATTTAGTTCACTACTTAACTGTACTGATAAAACGTTCACTCTTTATTTTATTTGTAACTAATCTAGCCTTCCTCTACCCCCATCCTCAACCCAATTCATCACCATCTCCACCCACAGGCTAGTGGCAAAATAAATAAATAAATATATAAATAAATAAATACAAAAAAAATTAACTCAGTATCCAATCTTGTTTAAACCTTAGTCTGCCTGGTACTTTAAGCTGTACCTTTAGGGGGTATTCAGCCTGTCTTGGAAGAAAAAGATCAGCTTGCCAGAGTGCCTATTCTTCACCCTGTTTCTTCCAATAAGAGAGGGGAGGAAAGGAAAGGGGTACAGCTTGCGTGACCTCTAGCCAGTATTCTTAGGTTCACTGGGTGTCTCTCTGCTGTTCGATGACTCCCCTGGCCTCTGGGCAATGAACATCATCCATCTGTTCAGGGATATCCTGCAGAGCTCTGGTGCTGAAGTTGATTGTGGAGGGTCAGGGTCTGTTGTGGGGCAATGCTCCTGGTGGTTCTCCCTAGCTGCCCCAACCTCAGCCCAGCTCCTTTTGGCCCTGTCACTCTTCTAGGTCTGGCTGAAAAGCCCATTCAACCCTACTCAGGCAGTCTTTCTGCAGCCTTCCTACAAAGCCAGTTTGTCCTTGCAGCTGTCTTGCTTAGCTTCCCGGACAGGGTCTAAGTTACTTCTGTGGCCTGTCAGCGCATGAGACCCAAGAGCAGCTCTGGATAGCTAAACCTTGGGTCCTTCTTGCACTTGACCGCAATGCACAACTAAGTTTATCCTAATGTGGCTGTGCCCAGATTGGAATGGGACACAGACTGGAATGTCTGGCTCTTTCCAGAGTCCCAGACAGAGTTAATTATCTTGTAACTTGAGGGGATTGTTGAATGATTTTCAGGAAGTTAGAAAAATTAAGTTACTGGATTTAATAAGACGAGGTCCACATTTCTTTGTTTTTTGCTTATCTTTTGACAGAAGCATTGAATTTTGAACAGCCATTGAAAGCATGTACTAAAAATTTACATATATGCTACTTTTCAATAAAGTACTATAAATAATAGAACCTTTGGTGACTTCACAGTGGCATTAAGAAACAAAACCATTTTTCTGTCTCTCCACAATAAATGACAGAGAAAAGTTATTTTTTACCTAAGTTTATAAAAGAAAACTATATGAACTATCATTTTAAGAATTTCTGAAATTAATTGATCATAGGTGAGAGATTTTAGGTATTATCCCATACAGTAAAAATCTACCAATAATAATTTCCTGCATTTGCAATGATAATATTAAGAATTAACCATTCCGTTTTCTTCTCTGTATCCATATGTCTTATAATCAAACAATTAATCTCTGATTCTACATATTATGAATCAGTTCATCATCATGCATGGTTGGAACAGAACTTTTTATTCCTGCCTTGTGACCGTGAAAACCTCTAAGCCACCAGGTGGCAGAATGTCCTTGGTTTAGACTGAGCATTGCATTTTTCACTGATCGCCAAACGTAGTTCACAGTTACAGTGATAGTGAGTGGCCTTCAAACCTTTTACTTGTGTAGCCCTAAAATCATTTTGAAAACATGTGCATCACCCACAAACTTTCTAGTTTCCATATAAAATTATTCAACAAAAGTTTAAATAACTGAAGAGATGTAACTTCTGGCATATGGTAAATATTGAAACTTCAAATAAAACTGTTATATCACTCTTTAAGTGAATTTAATTGAGTAGCCATTGAAAGCAGGTAATAAAATTTTACATGTATGCTACTTTTCAATGAAATACTATAAATGATATAATCCATAGGGGTTTGCTGACCAGCATCATTTATTTTTAAAAATTCCAAAAATGAGCTCATATTTTACAGTTGGACAGTTTACATCACTTCTTTTTCTCCTTGACTTCTTATTTTACATTTTATTTCCTATGCAGAATTTTATACTAATATAAAATATTTTATGCTTAAAAAGCTGTGGTCATCCTGTTATACTTCTCTGCAACAAGAGTGTGTGGATAGATGAAATTAAGTGTGACCATAAGGTGCTTAGTGTCAAATTTTTACACTCACATTTTTACATTTCACATTTTCACAGTTGATCCAAAATTATAAATACATTACTACTTTTGATAAATAGTTGTAACAAAAAATAAAATTAATTGGAAGTGCATCTCTTAATGAGACAGATTGGGGGTTAGAAGTTTTGATTGCCTTTTTGTTTGGGACCCAGGATTTTTGCACTCCTGGGCAATGCACCACAGTCAGACTCTGGATGAGGAAGAGGCAGCCCTTTATTTTGTGATGTAGGAGAAGGGCCCCTGTGAGAGAAGAGAAGGGAAAGGAGATCCAGCATAATGAAAATTGTTAATTTTAATATAACATGGGCAGATTAATCTTAGGAAAGAGTAAGTATATGAGTTGAGGACCTAGAAATTGGTTACCTTAGAAAAGTGGTTCTCAGCTGGGGGAGATTTTGCCCCTCAGGGGATATTTGGCAGTATCTGGAGACAGTTTTGGTTGTCACAACTTGGGGCAGGATGCTGGTTTTTGGTAGGTAGAGGACAGGAATACTGCTAAACTACTGCATTCCCAAACCAACAGAGCTGAGCTCTTGAAACCTACCAAGTGCTCAATAGATGCTTGTGGGGAAAAAAAGAAAGTTAACAGGAGGGAACGAACCACACAATTGGCTGCAGACAGAACTACAATAAGATTCTTGGACTCTTGCAATCAAATTCTCTGAAATCTTCAGAGTACTTACCTCTCTTCCGTATTTTTATAGTTTTCTTAACTAAAAGTAGAAATTACAAGAATAAAATGAAAAATTTCTAAATTTTCCCAATATATGTTTATTCTTTCATTAATTTGAAACATCCTGAAAAATGTAAAAAGACAAATAATGACCCTTAAATGTACCACTTAAATAATCTCTACAAAGAATAATAAAGAGCAGCCCGTTTCACTTATCTCATCCCATTTTGCCTAGATAACATCTGCTAATTAGTTAATGTTCATTCTTTTATATTTTTTCCTAAGTTTAAAAAGACCTACTTTATCTTTAAAACTTGGTGTATAAAACATTATCCAAAATCCAAAATTGCATATTTAAGAGATTGTTTTTTTCTTACCATTAAAAGCACAGTGTTGCACAGGGGGTATGTGAGTATACACACATGCACACACATGTTATATATGCACTATGAGGAATAAAAGACCCTATTTTTTAAAAATCGTCTTTATTGAGTTATCACAGTGCTAAAGTTTAGAGCCAATTCCTTGGGAGTTTAGGCACCTGCAAAGTTAGAGGAAGCACAGTCCTCTACATGACCATTTGCACTTTTGACACCATTGCGAGTTTGGGGTGGAGGCTTGGTCCCAAAACCATCCTCAGGTTCCATGATTCACTACAGGGACTCACAGAACTTACTGACAGTTATTACTCAGAGTTAAGGTTTATTACAAGGAAAGGTTACAGATTAAAATCAGACAAGGGAAGAAGTGCATAGTGTGGAATCCAGGAAAAATACTAAATGTGGAGCTTTTATTGTTTTCTCCCCATGGAGTCTTAGATGTATTATTTTCTCAGTATCTGTGTGTAAAAATACACATGGAATATTGCCAATTAGGGAAGCACACCTGAGCCTTGATGTTTTGAGTTGTTATTGGGGCTCCATTAGGTAGGTATAATTGATCGCTTGCACAGCTCTTCTCAGTCTCTAGTCTGCAGCCCCCTGTTTAAGCTGATACTGTGTGACCCAAAGCTCCTACCCTACCTCACATTGTTGGTCTTTCTGATGTGGTCAGTCTCACCCTAAATACTATCTACTGTGGCCAGCTCCAACCCTATATCACATTGTTAGACTACCAGCATAATGCAAGTTCCCCAGGTAGACAAAGACACCCCTGTCTCCTATGTCATCCAACAGCATAGACATTACCTTCCAGAAGGTGAGGGTAAAGGCCAGACCTCTTTTTGAGTAAGGTTAAATTCCTTACTACACAGATATACATATAATATACATGCACCCATTTTAAGTGTATTGTTCAGTAAGTTTTGAAAACTGTATTCATCTGTGTAACCACCACCATAATCAAGATAAAAGACATTTCTATCGCCCCAGAAAACTCCCTCATGTTCCCTTATTAGTCAGTTCCTCTCTGTTCCCCACCCCCCCGATTTTCCTTTTTTAGAATTTCATTTACACACAGAATCATACAATATGTATTATTTGATGTCTTACATCTTTCATTCAGCATGTTCTTGAGATTCATTCATAGTGTGTCCATAGTTTGTTAGTGCTGGGTAGTATTCTAATTTATGCATATGCCACAGTTCGTCTATTCACCTGTTGAATATTTGGGTTGTTTACAGTTTGGGGCTACTTTGGACAAAACTTCTATTAACATTCATGTATAGGTCTTTATGTACACATATGTTTTCATTTATTTTGGATAAATAGCTAGGAGTGGAATTGCTGGGTTAGATAGTAAGCATATATATGTTTAATTTATAAGAAATTGCTAAACTGTTTCCAAAGTGGTGGTAATATTTTACATTACCACCTCCAACATATGAAAATCCAATTTCTTCATAGCCTCTCTAACACTTGGTATTGCCAGTCTTTCTAATGTTTGACATTTATAATGCCATTATAAAGTAGTTACTGTCTGTGGTTCTAATCTGCAGTAGCCGATGACTTAGGATGTTGAACATCTTTTCATGAGCTTACTGATCATTACACATCTCTTCTGGGGGGACTCTTGATGAAATCTTTTGCCCATTTTTAATTGGGTTGTCTGTCATCTTATTGATTTGTAAGAGTTCTTTATATATTTTGGATATGTCCTTTTATCAGATATGAATGTTTGTGGCTTGCTTTTCCATTTCTTAATGGTATATTTTAAAGAGCAGAAGTTTTAATTTAGATGAAACCCAAAAGACTACATTTTAAATGGTGCTGTGAACTCCAATTACTTATAGCTATTTCATTGCCATGTAAAAATTCTACAAATGTTACCCAACAGGCAACTGATGAATTTCAGGGAAATACCCACTTACAGAGCCTTTCTTCTAAAGTGAAGTTAGGGTGGTTTTAATTGTAAATTTAATTTAATTTAATTTTCCCATATGTCATCATCAACAAAGTCCTTAGGTGGGACTGGTGGATGCTATCTAAGGATTAGGAATTAATTCTACCTCCTATTCTATTTCTTCTTGACATAGCAGACATAGAAAGACTGCTAAGGAAAACTAATAGTAATAATAATGGCTACATTCTTTTGATGGCTACATTTCAGGCACTAAAAATAATTAATCCTCACAGCAACTCTATGAAGTAGATTTTTTGTCCTCATTATTCAAATACTCAAATGAGGAAAGTGAGGTTCAGAGAAACTGAACACCTGGACCAAGATCACACAGCTAGGTGGCTAAATTGGGATTCCAAGCTAGTTCTAACTCCAAAGCTTGCTCTGGCAGATGTGAAATTCTCTTAGTTTACTTAAGCTGCAAGTCTGGGATATTGGCAGCTTCACATTACTAGTCACACATTCTACTAAGCCCTTTCTACTAAGTCCTTTCATTCCACATGATAGCCTGAGTCTCTGTCATTTGTACAGCAAAGATCACATGCTCAGTGGGATCATTAAGTTATAACTGCTTTAATCAGCAACAAAGTGTGTATTGTGTAATTCTACTGAATTCTGAGTCTTTGGGCTTTCTTTTATTACAGTCAAGCGTTGCATTTGAAAATCCAAATGATCTTGATTAGTCAGAGTGAGATGATTTCAGAGGTTGTATATAATCTATTAGAACTTATGCACTTACTAATAAAAAGATAAAATTGTGCTTTTCCCCTTCTTTAAAAAGCAAAGGCCAAAACCATAATTTAGTTTTGGAATGAATTGGTATGGCATTAAAATGCAATGTAGAAGGAAGAACTACATTAGAGAGAAAGTGATAGTAATGTGTGCTTAGAAATGAGCCATTTTCAGCAAGGGAAAAAGGAACTCTTACACATACACAAAGGCCAAGGCTCTTTTTTTTTTTTCATTGCCAAAAAACAAAAACAAAAACAAACTCATGACAGTTAAAATTTCTCAGCATTTTCTTTTATCATAAACTATGACAGGAGATACTGCAATTTTTCTGAAATTTTGTCCCATTTAAGCTCCCAAAATGTTTCTAATTTTTAAATCTGAAAAACATTAAAAACTTTATCCTGAGGAGTTCGTGTCATGTTTGTATTTATTCTAATTCTTCCACAACCTGCTACTTGATTAATAAAGGTAATTGGCATTTGGCACCAGATCTTTAATACACTGATTAAATATTAAAGTTGGAAGATTCAAATACAAAGAGATAAAGACATTGGCCCAGAGTCGGTCAAACACTGAATTGGTTTAGGGATCTGGTTTTCCTGACCAACTTACCTATGTATGGCTTGGAGGAATTACTCTAATTGTCCAAGTATCTAACTTACTATCAGACAGGAATTTAGTCTTCTTTTAAGTTTTTATGCTTGTTTGATTATTGCTACTTAGAATTAAGGTCTCAATAATTATAAAAACATTCCAGAGAATGTTTCAGATACAAAAGAAATTTGAGCAATATTTTTTAAAATTAGGATTTAAAAACATGACATCAGCCACGTCTTTTTCCCTCGCTGAAACTATCCCCTCACCCCCAGAAAATTATGCTGAAAGAAGTTCTCATTAGAGATATATAAATACATTGTCATAAATAAGAATAAGATATAAATAAGAACTAATTCATGGGGAGGAAAAGATAGATGGGAAGGAATGGCAGGAAAAACCAGAAATGAGTTGCAGATATAAAATATGGAAGTCAGATAAAATATATGTATTAAAAAGAAAGAAGAGACATAAAATAATATACTGTTTCTCTGGAATCTTATTTTCAAAGTGTTTTATAATTTCCATTCTTATAGTATTGTGTGAGTTAAGTAGACAGTTAATAGTCTTGATATTTGATAACTAAGATCACAGAGAGGTAAAATACATTAGCCCTCTCTATATCTTCTGAGCCTACAGCTGAAGCAGTAAGAGAACCTATGTCCCAGGACTCAGCTTTGTACTTTGTCCATGCTCTACTCCTCTGCCCGTGGTGCTCTGCCTATGGGATGTAGACAGCCATCCCACCCTATAGAGGTTAGCTGGGCCAACTGAGAAAGGGCCATAACAAAGAATAGCTTAGGCATCACTCGACTTCAGGCATAGAAAGAGAACAACTAATGGGTAAGAAGAGTCAAGTGATATTGATCGGTGGCTCCCCAGGGTTGAATTCAGAACATGTTCTCCTGTCTCCAGGATGCCAAGATTTGATGGAAAGGGCAAAGGACAACTTGAACAATGTGGGGTGGGCGGGTGAAATCTCCATTCATTGTTGTTCACGTGGGAATGGAGTGCTATGAATGAAGGAGATCTTGACAAGGCTCCCTGCTAGTAGCAGCCTCTCATTTCTTATCAGAAACCTAATACTCATTGCCTTTTTCTCTTCACTGCTGGGATTGGAAAGAGTGTGAGGAGAGACCATTGGTACCAGAGGGGAGAGATTTTGTGTCAAGAGGACCTTTGTCCTTAATAGGAAAAAAAACAGGAAAACGAAAAGAGAAGATCCAAAAGAAAAGGAAAATAATTAAAAGACAGAAAAACATTTCAGAAAACAGGCTAAGTGAAAAAGAAATAAGCAAGAAAGTGGTCTCCATCACTAGAAAACACCAATTTGTTTTTTGCCAGGGGATTGGGGGAGCAATGGAAAGGCAAAAAGACACAGATCAAGCAGCTAAGTTGTCAGGAGAAATTGGACCCAACCCCTACATACAGGTTGGTCAAATAAATTATGCTATCTCCACACAATAAAATACCATATAGGCTTTTTAAAAGATTTAAGTATACAAATATTGGCACAGATACCTAAGATTGATTTAGTGAAAAAATGACAGAATATTTTTTAAAATATAATTTTATTTTTAAAATAATAATATATATTAGTGTATGTGTGGGAAAAAAAAAATCTCAAGGATGAAGCATCAAACAGCTGAAAGCAGTTATTTCTGGGGGAAGTGAGGGAGAAGGAGAAGCTATTATAGTGGAAAGGGTTATATTTTGTATTACACATTTTTTATGTTATTAAAACATTTTTTATAAAACATAATTTTAAACATTGTTGTTATTTAAAACATTTTTTATAAAACTCAATTTTCATTGTGTATCAGGAAAAAAATCAATTACAAGACAGAAATAAAGTAGGTTGCAAAGAAGAAACATATCACACATAAAGTTGAAAAAAGAAAATTTTATAATTTGCAGAAAATTTAACATTGAAGTATTCTATACACAGGTGTGTCTGTATCTATGAAATGATGATCCCAAAGTAAAAGTTTTAATACTTAAAGAATATTTGTTAGTCTTAAAATGACACAAATGATAAACTTTTAAAAGGTAATGATTATGGTGACAAATGTCTTCTGTATTACATATTATTAGCTCCAAAACAGAATAATATAATCCATAATAATAATATAATTTACGTATTAATGTAACTAATATTTTTCAATTATTTCCTTCTGATTAATTCAAATGATTCCTGTTGGCTCTTCCACTATATTTTGTAAATCTCATGAAGCGAATCTAATTGCTTTTAGTATAAAGACAGTCCTTCCCACAAAGGAATCACAAAGCACTAAGAGGCAAGGAAGAAGAAAATTTTACAAATATATTAAAAAACATTAACAAAATAAGTCAGATCTTTAGAAAACAGCAGGATATGGACTACAAAAGTTAATCTGCATAGATTGATCCAATTGCTAAAACTTTTGAAATGACTAGGTTACATATGAAAAATATAGTGGTGAAAATTTCACCTGAGAGTTCGGATATTCTTCCACTTGCCACTTAGGAAAACCTCCTATGTGAAATCAGACCAAGAATCTATCTAGTGCATTGTAAAATCTCAGCCACATCCATACCAAAAAAAACCCAAAAAAGTAAATTCTCTGTTGTGTTCAAAATGACACAAAAGCTGTGTTCTAATTTGTTTCATGCTGCAGTCTGGTCAGATACAGTTCTATTTAATAGGATTTCATCAATAATCCACTCATATAGAGCTGGGGCCCTGTCCCAAATAAACGCGAGCATAAAATGAATTGTCTAAGATGGAAAATTTACACTGGGATTTAAAATATCATTTTGGAAACTTTCGAGGGCCTGTATTATCCATTTCAGGTTGAAGAAAATTAGAACTAAAGCGACATTTCTCCCTACAGGACTGTAAAAAAAAAATGGAGGCCAAGCAGAGAAGAATGAAAAGGCCAGGATGAAGAAGTCCGTACAGGTGAGGTTGTTAACACTCGGGACAGTGTGAAGAGGCCACAGAAAAACGGTCTCCTTTGGGCCATGTGGACCAAGCTGATGTACTAGGGAAACCCAAGGGGGTAGACACAATTCTTTTACTGTAAAAGAGATGCTGGCTGAAGACAATTCAAGGTGTCTGGTCTTGTAAGAACAGCTATAAATTACCACGAGGGTAATTTTATTTCTGAGTTAACTAAACACACTATCTGCTCCTTTCCCACTCACGCCTCAAAATGTCCTAAGCGGGGGTTCCCACGCCCAGTTCTTTCCTCTGCTTCCTGGCCTCCCTCCTGGCGTGCCCCGCGCCTTTCCCGGCGTGCCCCGCGCCTCCCTCCCGGCGTCCCCCGCGCTTTTCTCCAGCGTGTCCCGCTTCTGCTCCCACTGTGGGCTCTGACAGAGGCCTGTGGGTCCCTCCGTGACACCTGAAGTCGCTGGGGCCGCTCACGCTGAGATTGGGACTTGTCCTGCGCCTGGATCAGGAACGGGGCTTGCCTGTGGGAACAGACCTTCAATGTCAGATTTCCACCGGGTCTTTTAGTGCTTGGAAAATCTCCCTAACCTCTTCCCACAGCATCCCATAGGACCTTCAAAATCCTGAAAAACCAGTGGCCCCGAGGCATACCCACCTGAGAACAAATCACATTTACAGGTTAGTCACCCTCAGGTTAAGCAATCTGGGGAGAACACCTGCTCATTATCAAAACGTTTCCTCTTCATTCTTTTCGCACGAATCTTCAGCTTTATCCTGTCTGGGCTGTTATTCATCGTCTAATTGCTTTCTTCCCCAGTGTCTCAGACGAAATCATGTTTTGCAGAAATGGAGTTTTTACTGCATCTGGAGGAACAAAGAATGCAAGGGGAGTGTGAGAAAACTAGTCACACACTTCTTTAGTCGTAGTGTTGAGGTGAACGCAAACTTAACCAAAGGGTGTTATTAATATTATGAATGTCTGACATCAAGAATTTAGAATTTATAGAGTAGTTTTATATGTTTATGATATGTTTATTAACCGACTTGACCCTAGAAATAATCCTGTTGGTTGGTAGATTAAGTGTGATTATCTTGCCCATTTTATAAATGAAGAAACAATCTGTGAGAGATTAGGAAGCTTGCTAAGGTCTCACATCTAGGAAGTGGCGGAAGGGAGGACTCAAACTCGGAATTTTTCATTTTATAACCCATTCTAAGAAATTCCTTTTTAAAAAAGTTATTAAAAGTCATTATTTAAAGCCTTTCACTTGTGTCCATTTTGGTTAATATAAGTAAAGGACTATCCCATTTGGGGGTTTGGGATGACCCTGGACCACTTGTGGTTCATAATACCAGGATCGCACTAGTAATTCTCATATCTCAGGCTCAGCCCCACCTGGCCCCTCTGGAGTCTTTCAAGCCCATGAATCTCCTAGGGTAATTTCAGCCTGACTTTATAGCACAGGATGGAGAAAAAAGACATTACTCAGGACAGGTAGCATGTATGTCACTTGTGAAGAGATCTGGTAAATATGATCAAGGTTAATGGGTTTTTTTCATCAGCCTAGGTTTAACCAGACTTCTTTTGATGCAGTCCTTTTGTTTTAACATCTAATGATGATGAGAAATAATATTCCTGAAATATTAGCTTTAAGGCTGGGGTATTTCTCCATTTTGAAATATAGGCTGAAGATCCTTTGACTGAGCTGAGAATTTATTTTGAAATAGTACCCAGATGTTTTCTGAGGGAACATGGTAAAAAAGATTTTGACAATAATGAAGGGAACAGAGGTGATGAAAAACACTTTTTTCCTGCACTGTATGTTCTCATTTGTATTTTAAAGATGAAGTGGTCTAATTGGAAAAGAACTTGATGTAAGAAGATGAAGTCTTAAAAACAAGCCCCAAATACTTCTTTAAAGAAGATAAGAGTATTCTCCTTAAATACTTTTGTAATATTAAATATCATTTAATCACACACTAAAGTAATTTAAGTATCCAATTAAAAATAGATTTTTCAGGAAAATATATGATCTTGTCTAGGGATTTGTTTGAAGAGTTAGTGTTAAAATGCAGTGAAACAAGCCAGAGTTTATGATAGCACACATAGTATTACCTCTGTTCCAAAACATAACTTTTCTTTAATATGTTTAGCTAACATAAATTGCATTTTTTTGTTTCTGAAGAATCTGTCATTTATTAAAAGTTACAAAGTCCTTAACGAAGTGTTCGAAAGTACTTAATACATAGCACTTCAATTTAAAGGCTTCCCATTATAGTTACCTGTAGGAGTAAATAAAACAGCTTCGATAAATGTAAGGCCTCATCTTTTCTACTTAAGTCCTTTAGATTACTTGGAAATGCCACCCACTAAAAGCAAATTCTGATTGCTAAATCAGTATTAAAATAGTTAGAATCCAACTGTGGTTTATTTTTTGCTGGATTTTTTTTCTTCTTGCTTCTGGCATTCTATATACAAATACTGTCCTTCCATATTTTAAAATGATTAAATAACAGAAAAGGAGAATTTCTCTAATGGGATTTCTGCTTTTTATATGTATGAAAGCTACTTTGCTTGTTTGGTTATCTGATATACAGAAAAATGTATGGGGCTAATAAGAAAAACCCAAGATATTGTCTGTTATGGAATTTAATAAACCTGACAGTAACTTTTTTTTTTTTTTTTTTTTTTTTTTTTTTTATCCTTGGGGAGAAATATCAGAAGCTAGTTTCCTCCCTGAAGGCAGATTAAACTTACTGTGTGGCAGGCAATTTTTTGAACACAGTGGATCTCTCCTAAAATATTCCTCGGGATATATGCCTTAAGACTTTCTTCTAAGTGAAGGAGGTCTCTGGGGTACTTAAGAATGTAAGCTGTTTTGGATAAAGTCTGAGATGAGCTGTTCTTATTTCAAAATCCACTTATACAGTACAGTGTTAAAGGTTAGCTTTGGATGTATTGACATTGTCATAATCTTTTCACACATTAACATTTAAATTTCTCTGGAAGGATTGTGGAGAGACCTTTTTCTGCTAGAGAAAGTACAACATAGGAAAGACAATTGTAGGGAGAGAAATGGCAGCCCTGCACAAGAAGTAAAAATAACAAAACGGTCATCTTATGGGCTCCAGAGTCAGTGGGCAGGGCTCAAATTCATGCTGTGCCAGATAATAGCTATGTAAGGTTTTACTGTACAATAGAGTACATACCTCACAGTGTTATGAGGATTGAAAAAGTTAATACAGGTAACGTGTCTGGCATATAGTAAGCAGTCAAGAAATGTTGGCTATTATAATTACAGCTGAGAACTTAAGCTACTTACTCATTACCTGTACAGAGTGATGAGCCAACAAAAGGGGCTAGATGGTTATGTTTGAGGCTTCTTTTAGAATTTAAATCCATCTAGCCTCTCACCCATTTTCCTTGTCACACTCCCATGATGTACCCACAATTGTCTAACCTATATACCCTCTCATAATTCTCTTACCCTAATGTTCATCTGGGCTTCTTGTTCCCATTCCAAACTCTTACTTCTCTTCTTCTAAAATCCTCCCACTGTGCCCACCAGAACTCCCAATCCATTAAGAACAAACTCTGCTCCATTCTGAACATCTTCTAAATGTTATGATCTAGTTTAATCAAAATCTGGCTCTCTGCTGAGGACACTGCTTCCTCAGAAGCCCTTTCAAGAGGAAGCTGGTCATTCTACTCACTCCTTAGTGCTGTTTCCAAACTATTACACTTCAGCCCTCTTTAGGCACCTCAGAGATTTCTCCGACACTATTAGGACCATATTAGGGATGATAATAATACTTAATTGATGGTTGTAGAGATTAAATGGGGACAGTGCATGTAAAATGCTTAGCATATTAAATTTAATATTATTAAATTAGCTAAGAGCATATTAAATTCTCAGTAAATGTTAGTTTTTACACATAACTATCTTCTAAGTGAAAGAGGTCTTTTGGGTACCTAAGAATGTAAGCTCTCTTGAAAAAAGTCTGAGGTGAATTGCGAATCACCCAAAATAAGAAATCATTCATCCAGCTTATTCTTGACTAGTACCTCCTATCTGCTCTAGTCCACTGAGCTCTCTACTTTTGTCCTATTCTATCACTACACACCTGTTCTCTCTTCTCTCTCTCAGCTCGAACACATGTTAGATTCTGTTTTCCCGTGTTAGTCATTTTCTTGTCAATATTCTAAACTCCCTTGCTTTGTTGTCTTTCATTCATGTCTATCTGGCAGGTTCTCAAGCCTAGATGAACGCAACTGCTCATCTTGTCTTCACCTGCACCCAGGCTGCTTAGTGCTGCTAATTTATTTTTTTATTTTTTTTTTCCTTTTTGTCTTTTTTCGTGACCGGCAATGGATCGCAACCCTCAGTGTCACGCCCGTACTGGACCGGGACCGGCAACAGGATCACAACCCTCGGTGTTGCGCCTGCACCTTGCTCAGCCAGTGAGCGGCCGGTCTGTATGTGGGATCCGAACCCTCGGCGGGAGCGCAGCTGCGCTTCCCAAGCAGCGCACTGTAGCAGTGCGCCACCGGGCCGGCCCAGTGCTGCTAATTTAGATCACTATAAATTCATTGTCACCAACTTCACTTGGGCTCTCAACATTTTCTGTCAATCCTTTTTATGTTTTATTAGTCAACTCTACATCCCATTCTCTACTCATTTCAACCCTTTTTCAATTTTTTTCAGTTGTATCTACTTTTCTCTCCACCCTACTGTCAGTAAATAACCTTGCATCCTATTTCACAGTAAAATCGGAAAAAGGGAAGCTCCTGATACTAAAATCCTAAAAACCCATTGTTTCCTCCTTTCCCCATTTCAGTGAAAGAGGTATTCGTTCTCTTCTATGCCTGTGTTCTTGACCTCTCTCTCACAGGATCCATTGATAATTACCTCTGCCTTGGTACTACTCCTGTCAACGTTCAACAGTGCTCAAATTTCTCATCTTGACTCTACCTGTCCTTTCTCTCCTGTTTGTCTTCTCTTTTTTTCCCCCTTCTTTTCTAAATTTCTTGAAAGAGGTGTACATTCTCTGTCTCTATTCCTTCAAGTTCCACTCATTCCTCAACCCATTCTAATATGGTTTTGGACCCCTTCCCTCTACTACAACTGCTATTACTGAGATCATTGACTTCATATCTCCAAATTCAGTAAAAATTTATAATGACTGAAGTTGCTGTCCACAGGCAGAATTTCTTCTTCTCCTCCAGGGAAGCCTTGGCTCTGCTTTTAAGGCCTTTCAACTGATCAAACCAGGCCCATCCCTTACTTATAGTCCACTGATTATGAACTTTAATCACATTTGTGAAATACCTTCACAGCAAGATCTAAATTAGTGTTTAATTGAAAAACTGGGAACTGTTAGTCTGGTCAAATTGATGCTGGAGGAAGAGGGGTCTGGGAAGGCCCAATAGCAGGCCTCCACCCACCCCACCCTCTTACCAGGTTCTTGACTTGGCCACAGGAAAGAATTCAAGGGAAGAGTCACAGTAGAAAGTGAGAACAGGTTTAATGTAATGAATAAGAGGTACAGATTTCACATGAGAGTGTAGCCTAGCTCCAGAGACCAGCAGGGCCCCCCCAGGTTTCATACAAAAGTAAGAAATACACACTTAAAGTTTAGTACAGCATGCATGCTGGTTCAAGAGAGTAAGTAGCTGCTTGCTGAAAGTAAGTTTGATACAAAATAAATTATGCACACCTCAGCTGGCGAAGTGCAGGTTGGCCCCAGGAAAGTGAGCAACAACCCCGCCTGCTGCAGGGATTCAACTTTTATAGTTTTGCTGTCTCACACATGTTCATGCTATCTAATGACTATAAACTCCACTTTACTGAGCATGCTTAGTTATTAACATTATATAGCCCCTTTCTACTGAGCATGCCCAACCACTGGATTTGCATAAGGCAGCCCCGTAAGGTCTCAATTTCCCCAAGTTGATGCTGGAAATAGGTCCAACCAGCAACAGTAACTCTCCTCTAGGGGAGGGACTAAAGGAGGGGCCTGAGATCTTGGGGAGTGGCTTGAAACCCAGAGATGTGTCCTGAAACCAGAACCCATGGAAACTGAGCACCTACTATCTCAAAGTTGACACATCAAAAAGACCATCATAAATGGCTTCCTATACCTTTTGAATAAAGCCCATACTTGTTAAAAATGGTTGCTTGTAATGCCTCTACAGGCTGGCACCAGTCTGTTCTCTCTCCCTTCCTCCACATGAACTTTAGGCCTAAGTGAGATTGAGATCCTTTTATTTCCAGAGTGTGCCTGTTTTCTATCTAGAATGCTTTCTCTCTTTTTCTCTGCTTTACCTAGTAACTTTCAGCTCATTCCTTTCTTAGAGAGACTGTTTTCATCCTCAGTCTGAGTTGGGTCATGTTGTTAAAAACTCACTTAATATCCTGTATTTCTTCATCAAGTCTTATTGCAATTTTTTTGTTTACAGTCTATCTTGCCTGCTATACAGCAAGATGTCTTATCACTGTATTACAAGCACTAAATATAGTGCCTGATACATAGTTGGTGTATATGTGATTTTATTACTTATTTAGAAGTCTAATTTTGTGAATATAAGATGTCTGTACTTAATTAGAAGTGTAAAATGTATTCCAAACCAAAATGTCTGACTTTAATTTTTTACTGTATGGGTCATCCAGGCATGCTCTGTTAGAATGGTAATAGAATGGAAGCTTTTAAATGTTTCTCTTTTTTATGTTATTATTTATTTATTCTTTTTTTATTGACCAAAGTTGTATATATCATGTACAACATTATTTTGAAATGTGTAGACATTGTGGAATGGCTAAATTAAACTAATTAACATATGTGTTACCTTACATACTAAAAGTTCCTCTTTCTGTAAGTACATATACCCTTATAGTAGACATGAGTTATTAATTTGTTCATTTATTAAATATTTATTTATCACCTTCCCATCATTGTTATAGATTTTAGAGATACAATGGTGAACAAGACAGACAAGATATGTATTTTCATGTAGCTTACATAAGAAGTGGAAACAAAAGAAAGAAAAAACCAAGTAGTTTATGAACCAATAATATAATTTCAGGTAGTGGTAAGAGTGATAAAGAAAATATTAATAACAATGTGATATGATACTGATTGAGACAGTGAGGTGAGAGAAAAGTTTGGTGGTTGTGGAAAGCCTCATTTTATCTATCAATAAAATGAAGGTAGTTTTACTTAAGAAAATACATTTCCCATTGAATAGGATATGTGCATATTATATACATTAACTTACTCAATTTCAAGGTTACCTTTCTTTTCATACAAATGAAAACTGAGGCTCAGGGAATTAAGTAAAGTGCCCAAGGCCACGTACAGCTACTAAGTAGCAGAGCTGTATTCAAATGTTGGTCCAGTTAATCTGAAGCCCGTGCTATCTCCACTATACCATATTGCCACTCACAAAGAAGGCCTCTTGGGAAAAAGGACAGCTTGTGTCACTGTTAGGTTTAAACAATCTACTCTAGTATTTTTTGAGGATCTTTTTAAACCTATTCTCTATATGAATAATAAGAATACATAATAAACATTTATATGATACTTCCTATTTTCCAAGGCACTTTTATTTTCATTGTTTCCCTATCTCATGATCAGTAAGATACAGAGAACTTACAGACCATTTAAGAGTTGAGACAACTGAAATAGGAAAGTTAAGTGATTTCTCCATGATTACATAGATATATAATGGTGTATGTAAATTAGCCTTGACTTTTAATCTGGTATTTTTTCCCCAGTATGCCTATAAGAAATCTGTTTGCTTTCTTTTTAAGTACCAAGTTTAAGAGTTTAAATCCAAATAAAACGTGAGAATTAATTTTCATTTCTCAGGCAAAATGCCAAAGATTTATCCATTAGTAGTGGTAACTTCATTGCTAAAAAATGATAAAGAGAATAAAAAGGGAATATGATAAAAACTGTTTAGGTATCACATTAAATAATTGATTCTACTCTTCGTAAAAACCTTTATACAGGTGAAAAAAGGGCATCCAACTGCAAAGTCCCTGAGATACTATTCAAATTCACATAGTTCTGAAATACGAATGTGATAACTTAATTCTTTATAGCCTATGAAAAAAGCCATTTTCGTTTTTTGTGTCATTCTTAATGGTGTATATGTTTTGTTTTATCATAATCAAGGAAGTAATAATAAAAATGGGAAAAAAAACCCCACAACTTTTTGATGTTATTCTTTCATTGCATTGCCAAAAGAAAATATATTCCCCTCTTTTTCCAAAAGTCAGCTGGGTTTTATCAGCTTTGCAAAATGATGAATGAATGCCTTGTTCATTATTATTGCTTAAGTCATTCTTATTTATGCCAGTGATCCAAGGATTATGTTTTGATTGTTCTTGAGAGATGAAAACGCTTTCTTGCTGATGAATAAACACTGCCACTTTTTAAATATTTGTATGCAAAATGTCTTTAAAGCCATTATGAAATGCTTTGCAAGAGCATTAGGAAGCTGGTTTTCGAAAGGCACTTTTTTTTCTCTACCTTTTCTTTCATGCTAAGCAGTTCAATTGAAAGGCCTTTCAAAGTTAACTTGTTTAAGCAATACCAGTGTTTTAGTGTAATGAATAACTTTTTATAGAAGACAATCACACACAATTCAACATGCCGGTATTTCTATTTCTGTGCATCACCAATGCAGGGATTCTGTGGTAGAATCTCTTTCTTTGAGAAAGTTAAGCGATCAAACCCTGATTAACCTCTGATATTCACGTGGTGCTCTTGATCTTGAGGACTGCAGCAGTAACAAAGCCTTAATGGCAGCCATATGCTTAGGTTATTGTGGGTATGGGTGACCCAAATGTGAACTTGGGGGGTGACTGATGCTAACTGCTATTTGTTTCAGGCTTGGTGTGGAGATTACTGATGAAGAGTTTGAGTTGCTACTTGACAGAATCCCCCTTGATGAAGATGGAAATGTCAGATATCACCAATTCCTGGCCATCTTTGATTCTCGGTACTCCTTTTTCACATTTTCTCTTTCTTCTCTCATTTTTTGTTCTTGTTGTTTGCAGTACAGAGAATGTGCCACTAAAAGCACTAGGATTACCTAAAATTTCTCTCTATTAAGTGACAAAGGATTTTCAAAATAGCAATGTTTAAAAAAGTGGAATCTTTTAATGTTGAACCATGGCAATGCATTTTAAAAATGTCTCAACACCTGAAAAATGGACATGGGAGGGGATAGTGTGACTGAGATTACAAAAGAGATGTATAAACACTGTTTGCAGAATTAGGAAGAAAATTGCTGTAAGTGGCAAAAGTGAGGTCCTGGAGATGAACTTTCCCAAATTGCACTAAACACACTCTCAGACACACTGACATTTTACTCCTTCACTTACCACCCAAGTACTATCCATTTACAAGACGACTTTCTGCTTCCTTCCAATGGGGTCCAGCTCAGACAGTAAAGTACATGCCTATTGCCAATGGTTGTGATAGAGACAGTGTAAAAATGCTTTCTAAAATATTCCCAATCTATATTTCTGTATCATGGAACCCAAGTTCTTAGTCTTTTCTAAAAAAATTTTTTTTGTGTATTTTACAGATTATTTAAAGGCTCAAGTATTTAAAATTCTGATCAGTATTAACCATTTTATTCCTCAAGTACTTTAATGCATGTTGTAGTCCCAGGCATCTGATATTTTTGGCTGAGGCCATGAATGGTGGGTTCCTTTCTAAAGATACTTTTTTCTTCCAGAGAAATTTCAGAACATAACTATCTTCATCTCATATACCTCTTGGACTGTTCTCCAAATCTCATGACTATCCTCTATGGCCATGAAACCCACCCATTATTTCCTTTTAGTTCCTGCTGGCAGAGTAGACAGTTATCAACCTGATTTGATTCAAAAGGCATGATAAGACATACCTTAAAATCACTTCCCATTACACCTACCATAGAGCCTGAAATTTTCACCTTAGGTTCTTTCAGTCAGAAGGTACTGATCCATAGAAGAAGCTGTTAAGATGCTAATATCCCTGAGAGGGATAGTACATTAATTTGTCTGTCATTATGCTTAGTTCACCATTTCCCAAAGTGTGTCAAAGGAACACTAGTTTCATATGATGGTCAAAGCTGTCACTCTGAAAAAGCTTCCTATGGCCAAATAAGTTTGGGAAACTTATTAAAGAAAGTTTATGATTTTAAAAAGTTACATGAATTTATTTTCTAAAAGACTTCACATAGTCTTTAATAGTGCTAGTGTGTATTATGGATCTCTGAGAAGAAATAGCTTCTAAAGACAAATATAGGTTGAGCATCTTTAATCCAAAAATGTAAAATCTGAAATTCTCCAAAATCTGAAACTTTGAGTGCCAACATGGGGCTCAAAGAAAATGCTCATTGGAGCATTTTGAATTTTGAATTTTCAGATTAGGGATGCACTACTCATATGTATTCTGCAAATATTCCAAAAATCCAAAAAAATCCAAAGTCCAAAACACTTCTGGTCCCAAGCATTTCAGATAAGAGAAACTCAAACTATAGTTTATCTCAAAGATGATCCCAGGAACTACTGGTAATGTAGCAAAGAAGTAAGACAGAAAAAGGAAGAAAGCCAATATAGGATGCATTAATGAGCAAGTCTCATCTGCCTGGGGCCTCTGGGAAACTGTATAGAACCCACCTCAGAGCTGTACCAGCTGAGGAAAAGGGAGCCAGAGTAGATATATCCACCAACTCCCACCTGTCATTGGTTGAGAACTGCCCTTGGCAGCATAGATACCCTGGCCTTGTGCAGAGGCTGGCAAGGAATGCTGCGAGTCAGAGAATGCCCTCAAGCAGAGTTATAGGTATTGGCAGTAGAAAACCCTCAATGTGAAAGGGAATCAGGAGTGCTGAGGAGATAGCAATAGGCCTTATCTAAAGGTAGGCATCCGCTACCGTGGGATTTAGTTTCTAGCATTCCCCTAAACTTATCTGACCTTCTTTCATGGAGCATCTTAGAGGCTAGTGTTCCACAGAGCATAATTTGGGAATGCTATTAATCTGGGAATAAATTCATTTTTAGAGTCTTTAAAATCATCAGATTAAAAGCAATACAATAAACATTCACTGAATATTTCTTGTGTTTTCAATTAGCCAAGCATTTCTAAATTGGGAAAATAAATGTTTCTTTTTAAAAAATTATTTCTTTGCTAATTTTGTCATAAAACCTGCATATTATCATATAATTGAGAACTTTATTTTTTAAATGTGTGTGTGCATATACATATATGTATATGTGTGTGTGTATATATATAAGGAACATAGCTGTCAATAATTTAGGAGAATGAAGAACTGTAGAAAACAATATACAGAATGGTTAACCATCCCAGGAATATTAACAATATAAAAATCCATATTGGTTTAGATTATTTTTATTTTACTTCTTTGTATGTCTCACCCTTTAGTGCCCCAGTTTTTAAGGGTAAACATAAATATTAAAACTTCTTTTAAAAATTTTTTACCTCGGGGCCAGCCCGGTGGCGCACTGCTACAGTGCGCCGCTTGGGAGTGTGGTGGCGCTCCCGCCGAGGGTTCGGATCCCACATACAGACCGGTTCCTGCTCACTGGCTAAGCGAGGTGCGGACGCAACACCGAGGGTTGCGATCCCGTTGCTGGTCCCGGTCCGGTACGGGCGCGACACTGAGGGTTGCGATCCGTTGCCGGACACGAAAAAAGACAAAAACTCACCCTTTAGTGCCCCAGTTTTTAAGGGTAAACATAAATATTAAAACTTCTTTTAAAAATTTTTTACCTCGGGGCCAGCCCGGTGGCGCACTGCTACAGTGCGCCGCTTGGGAGTGTGGTGGCGCTCCCGCCGAGGGTTCGGATCCCACATACAGACCGGTTCCTGCTCACTGGCTAAGCGAGGTGCGGACGCAACACCGAGGGTTGCGATCCCGTTGCTGGTCCCGGTCCGGTACGGGCGCGACACTGAGGGTTGCGATCCGTTGCCGGACACAAAAAAAGACAAAAAGGAAAAAAAAAATTTTTTTTTACCTCTCAATTTTTCTCCACATTTTTATAAATACTAAACCTTCTTAAAGGAAAACAAATTAAAATGAATGTTTTGATCATAATAGTATATCTGGAAAAACTGTGGCAAAATAATGAATAAGTTCATTAAAAACAAGTGGTAAACTTGGTGATATGCTCACACCAGTTTATTCTTCAAGGAACCAACAGAATTGTTTTTCTGGGTTTGTGACTTAGCTCATTTATTTTACAGGCAGCTGTCCCACCAAGAATACCATGTCCAAGGTCAGGATTATCCTTCCAAAGTACATGTGTGGGAAGCTAAGGAGTAGTCAGCCTAAGAGCCATTTGGAAGATGGGGCTGCCCAGACATTATTTTTAAAAACCTCCTTTGGTTCCTTGGAAGGTTTTTTAATCACCAGGTTGTAAGTCACACAGAATCTTGGCTGTTTGTCAGACAGAGTGCTTCTTTTTGGGTAAAGAGCCCTATATTAATTTCCTAGGACTGTGGTAATAAGGTACTACAAACCGGGTGCCTTAGAACAACAAATTTATTCTCTCACGGTTCTGGTGGCTAGAAGTCCAAAGTCAAGACATGAGCAGGGCCATGCTCCCTCTGAAACTCTGTGTGGAATTCCTCCTTGCCCCTCCTAGTTTCTGGTGGTGACTGGTAATCCTTGGTGTGGCCCTGTCTCACAGCTACACCACTCCAATCTCTGCCTCTGCTGTCATTTGTCATTCTCCCTGTATGTCTCTGTCTCTTTGTCCAAATTTCCCTCTTCTTATAAGGACAACAGTCATATTAGGTTATTAAGGACTTACCCTACTCCAGTGTGACCTCATCTGAATTAATAACGTGTCCAACTACCCCATTTCCAAATAAGTTTATATTCTGAGGTACTGGGGGGTAAGAACTTCAATATATCTTTTTGGGCACACAACTCAACAAGTAACAAACCCTGTTATAGACCTAACATGTCTAGTTTCTTACAAATTTTGTTGTGGTGGGGGAGAGTAAAAATAAGAATCAGCTCTGTATGTTCTTTAACAATAGCAGTTAACAATACCTAACTTTTAATGCCTACAACTTATCAGGCACTGAACAATAACTCATTTCATTTTTACAACAACCCTATTAAATAGTTTACATGTGAGAAACCTGGGGCATAGAAAGTAACTCGCCCATTGTCATCCAGTGAGCAGTAGTGGAGCCATCATACAAACCCAGATTGGCTGATTGCAGAACCCTCATACCTGTTACTCCCCTGCCTTTCTGGACAGTAAGGACATGCAATTACAGTCATATGTCACAAAACGACCAGGATAAGTTCTGAGAAATGCATTGGTAGGCAATTCCGTCATTGTGTGGACATCATAGGGTATACTTACACACACCTAGATGGTATAGACTACTATACACCTAGGCTGTATGGTAAAGCCTATCGCTCTGACCACTGTCGTATATGCAGCACATGACTATGCATCTGTGCTAACCAGTTAGTTTATAGGTGGCTATTGAGCACTCAAAATGTGGCTTGAAATAAAAGGTTCAGAAATTCCTTTTATTTAGCAATTCATGTTTTCTGGCCACTTTTGTTATTATTTTTTAAGTCTGAATCAAAATGTTATGTAAGTATAAAATACTGGATTTCAAAGATTAGTATAAAAAAAGAATATTAAAATTTCTCATTAATGATTTTTTATATTGATTACATATTGAAATGATTATATTTTGGATATTTTAGGTTATATAAAACATATTATTTAAACTAATTTTACCTTTTTTCTAACCTTTTTTAGTGTACTACTAGAAAATTTTAAATTACTTGTGTAGATTACAGTGTATTTCTATTGGACAGCACTGAGTTAGACAGCAAATCTTTTTTTATTTTTATTTTTTGTCTTTTGTCTTTTTCCGTGTCCGGCAACGGATCGCAACCCTCAGTGTTGCCCCCGCACCGGACCGGGGACTGGCAACGGGATCGCAACCCTCGGTGTTGCTCCCGCGCCTCGCTCAGCCAGTGAGCGGGAACCGGTCCATATGTGGGATCCGAACCCTCGGTCGGGGCGCCGCCGCGCTTCCCAAGCGGCGCACTGTAGCAGTGCGCCACCGGGCCGGCCCCTTTTTGTCTTTTTTCATGACCGGTAACGGGATCACAACCCTCGGTGTCGCGCCCGTACCGTGACCGGCAACAGGATCGCAACCCTCGGTGCGGTCGGGAGCGCCGCCGCGCTTCCCAAGCGGCGCACTATCCAGTGCGCCACCGGGCCGGCCCCGACAGCAAATCTTTTTAATTAGAGTAGGCAGCATAATGGAAGGAAGGAATTGTTTCAGTCTTTGTCTGACTCCAAGCAAATCAATCAGTTCCTAAAACCTCTGTGCCTTAGTTTCTCTATCTGTAAAATGTGGTGGAAAACTGGAATTTTCCTCACAAGTTAATTTAATTAACAAATTGAACAAAAGTAATTATGAACCATTCTACCCAATGTTTGCAGAAGGCTAGATAATTCCCCTCTGAAGCAGAAATATTATAAATAAATAACTAATTCAGATAAATATGAACTTGAAGTATTTACTTACTACTTTCTTTTTGCAAATAGATGTGCATCTTTGAACTCCAGACGTTAAACCCAAAGCAAAATATTTCTGTGGACTTGTCAATTCCAACTTTACAATTTTATTTTAACAATGATAATTTACTTTAGTGTAGGTTTATGAGGTGGCAAGGGCAGGTACTGTTATCTCCATTCTACATATTTAAAAACAGACTCAGAGAGGATCCTAATGCCCAGTTGTTAAGAGGCAGGGCCTGCACTCTTGGCCCTAAGGCCAGTAATTTTCCCGTTATACTTCCTAGGTAGTGAAAATTATGCTTAATAATTTTTAAGTGAGGTCATGATCAACTATGCTTCCCCTCAGGAATGGAAGATGTATATAGTTAAATGAGATGAGGTTAAAGCTTCTATGCTTTTATTTGGCATGATGTATTAATTTGTGTAGCCAACTTAGACATAAACCAGAATCCCAGAAGTTTTGTACTATATTTTGCTGTGACTGTGAAATTGCCACAGTAGCAGTTTTATATGAATAAGTTCACAAAATATAACTACTTAAAGAGGATAAGATGTTCGACATTTCAAGCTTTTCTGGCCACTTATTATCTTTTAAGTTAGAAAAGCAATACATGATTATTATAACTATGCAAATATTATGGAAGTGTGTGTAAAGTAAAAAGGAAAAGTTTCTGCCCTCATTTTCTTTCCCCAAATCTAGCCTTCAAAAATAACCTATTGATTCTTAATTTTAATATAGAAGTCAGCACATTAGTTTCATGGCTCTAAAATTTTTCATAAATTGTCACAGTGTTCAATATGAACCTTCATACTATTTACATCTTTATATTAGATAATATCCTGTAATAATGTTATATGTATACAATTTATTATTTGTCCTTTATAGTCATTTATTGGATAAAATTACATATCTCATATTCATTAAAGATGGATGTTTTACTAAAAATATGTGTAATTTTGAAAATAATTTTTTCCCCAAGATTAAAAAAAAAAACGCTGATTTGGAATAATAAACTTCTGCAGAAATGTTTGTTAGAAAAATCAGATTTTTTTCACATCACAATTTCATTGTGTGCTGAGCATGGCTTATTATGGGGTTCAGAAAGATTATCTATGTAGTCTCATAAATATGGGAGAGTATCCATAAAATTATATTAGCCATTGATTTTATTTAGATTTGTTTTGGATGGCAGAGAAGTGGCAGTATTTTGAAATATTAATAATCTATGGAAAAAGAATGTATAGGCCAGGGTGCTGATTAGGGTATAGTTTCTTTAGCCTCATTCATTAGTACATTCACCACAAGTCATTTGAAGAATTAATGTAAACATGTTTATCCCACACATATAATTGTATAAAAATCATAAATATATTTCTTCTTCATGAAGATCACTTTCCTTATATTAAGGGGAATCATCTATGAGTAAATTAAGTTTGACCTTTAGGGAGTCCCACAATACAGTGAGCCATAAGCTTTTTCCCACTGAATAGTATTTGAGTCATGTCAAATGGGAAACCACTGGTATCTCAGTATTGTAATTAAGGAGTTTTTGGAAATTTATTGACAAATTGTCTGATTCTGAACATGTTATCTGAGAGCAAGAGGACAGTATTTGCAAGTCAAATGATAGAAGAATCTATTGTCAGACAATTAAAACATCTTCACTGAGACCCACCGAACTAACCTTTGTGTGGTCTTGTTCTCAGATGGAAATGGTTTCCAGAGACAGTTGACAGCATGAATTTTGAGACGACACTAAATGTGTGTGGGAACTTGCAAAAACAAATCTAAAAAAAGGTTTAGGATCAGCATTTTCTTTGCCACTTTTTTACCATGATGGGGTGGGAGTGGGAGCTGGGGCCAGGGACTGTGGGGGGAGGCTCCAGAGGGAAAGGTGACGTTAGAGATGCTGGTAAAAGTTAGTCCTGGTCAAGCCTGGGGTGAACAATGACACAGTGTTGTCGTGGGCTGCCTCCACGACTTAGATATTCTTCCCATGTCAGTATAATCACTACTGGGAGGTAGCTCGATTAAGGATTACCATATCATTAATAGTATCCATGACTTTTGTTCAAAGGCTACTTGTGCAATGTTGCCTTGTGGATGAAGCGCCGTAATCCTCTGAGCCGCAGCTGTAGAGAGAGAGGCTCCTCAGAGCCGCCCACACTGACTTCCCTGTCCTCTCGGATCAGTTCTAAAAAACAGACAGAAACAACAGTCAACTCAAAGCCAAAAAAAAGAAACATCCATTCTACATTTCCACATTCATCCCCAAGCTTCAATCCCTGCCAATGTCTCCCATTCATCTCTTCTCTAACATCCAGATCACCACTCGGATGGTGGCCAGATTAAAGGGGAACAATGCAGTTTTAAATGTAAGGTTTGCATCTAATTTTTTTTCTTTGCATGAGAAAAAGCACATTGATTCCATCTATGTGTCTGACTAATGCTTAGCCTGTAGTTTGTCAGGTCTTTCTTATTTTCTTTGGCAACATGAAGCATGCTTGTGTCTTCCAACTGTGTAGCGTTTCTCAGTTTATTTGGTGAAGACACCGAAATTCGTACTTGGATAGAAAATTACATACATAGTTAATAAACAACAGGTTTTGCTTAGTTAATATTATTGTTGCAAGAAACTTCTTCTTTCAATGAGACTGAGCACTGAGAGAAATTGAAAAACTTTGCAGAAGCTTGAAACCTAATCAAAAGCACCCCAGATACTGGGGATTGGGCAGAAGAAATTAACCGAGTGAATTACACTTGGTATAACTCCAAATGGTAGAAGACAGGAAAGAATGGATGTAACTTTTAGAGCACATTTCATTTTATGATGGTCACTCCCTCAAAAAAGGAAAAGGAAAGAGAAAAGCGGGGGGAAAAAGGACCTTATTTATCTGGCAAGGTAAAATGTAAATAAGTAAAATGAAGCCTGGAGTTCAATTTCTTGTTTTAAACCTTAATAATCACACTTTTATTCCAAATTGAAATGACGTTTTGCCTTGGTTTACTTATAAACCATTATCTTCAAAAGTTTTATTCTTATATTTTCATCTCATTGCTTCATTTAAAAACCACGATAACTTTATTTTTATAAAAAATAATGAAAACTCCTCGCTATCCTGAGTTGTTTTTTAGAGGAATCTATAAAAAGATTTAGACTTTTGCCTTTGGATCAAAATCTCTTAGATTCTTCCTGGTTGCCAAAAGAATTATGTTTCTCTAAAGTAAATGAATAAATTTACTTTTTTCTACCTTCTTAATGGTAACACCCTCTTTTCCCATCTTTCCCCTTTTCTGTGGCATTGACATCTCCTCCCTTGAAGAGGCATTTATTGGGACAGAAATTACAGAAGACTTACTACCTGAAATATTTTAAGTGTGGGAACTTTTACCTCATGGATAGATGGGAGAATTCAGAAATAGTCTAGCATCTCTCTATGTCAAGAATATCTATTTAACAAAATTATCCATATTTGCCCAGAAAAACTTGACAGTACTCATCAGAGATTTTAATTTGGATCTTTACGTCATGAATTTATGTGCTCAAGGGATACTGTGTATGTATGTATAATGCTGTTTAATCTTGTATGTACTATTTGAGGAACAGAAAACCAGGAAGAGTGCTCTCCTGACTGTGGAAAATAATCTAGTTTTGATCTTTGCTGTGCTTACATTGGTCAAAGTACTCCCCAGTTTTAGTAATAAACTGGCAGTTTTCTAAGGTGTTTCCATCTCCATTCCAGAATTTGTCTTTGTTGAATAGCATGAGTGTACATAGAAGTTTTCCAAGTTAGGGTTACTTTAAAAAGACACATTCTTCTTAACATAGATAACAGGTATCTGAGATTTTTAAAAAAATAATTGAAAATGTTAGGATGGCACCTGTAGATGAAAGAAAGAATTATCCAAGAGAAGAATGATGAACAGTGTTCCAGGTATACATTAACATATGCAAATACTACTGTATTAAAATGTAGTACCCATTTCTGTGAATGTAAATCATATCTCAGTGTTTTATTTATTAAATCTCATAAAGAAGTTTACAGATCATGCAGAATTTTTTTAGTGATAGGGAACTTTTGTAAAACTGGTATTCTGCTAAAATATGACATTTTGGGCAATACAACAGAGTTGATGCTCAGTGTTATATGGGATAATATTTATTTTCCATCCTTGCTGTTCCTTTCCTTTTTGAGGGAGATCTACTAGCATAACATTCTTGGCTTACCTCTACCTTCTTGCTTTCTACATCCCAGGAACAGAAGAGTGACTTTTCTGATTTGTGTTGTAGAAGAGCACAGCCCAACCCCTTTCTCCATTCTTGTACTGGGAGCCACTGCCCACAAGATTCTGGACTGCCCCTCCAGGCCAAAAACTGTTAGGAGACTGTCTTCCCACATGGTGGGAGAGTGGCAGTATTTAGCACTGTCTGTGACTATGTGGTAAATTTGAGGTACAATATTCAGAATATCATTATTGCCATGCAATTATGCCATATTATCCAAGAGCTCTACCAATAATAAAGCTGACCCATATGACACTTCTTTATCACTCAAAGCAGAGGTGTTATTTATTGAGTCCTGTTAAGCAGCAATATCAATGGATTAGATGCTCTAAATCAGTGGTTCTCAATGTATGGCCTGAGGCCTTTGAGAGCCCTTGAGACCATTTCAGGGGCCTGGGAGGTCAAAACTATTTTCATAATACTACTAAGATATTATTTTTCTTTTTCACTCTTATTCCGACAAGCACAGAATGAAGTTTCCAGAGGCCTCTGGAAAGTATGCTTATGTATTCTTGGGTTTTAAAATTTTCTCAATTTTAATATTGATAAATATTGATTGCTATAGTGAATGTATGCATTCTGGACTTCTCAGTAAATAATCATATATAAATAATTACTGAGTATAAAAATAATTATGTGTATTTTACATATATATACACACATTTCTATACTTACATATATCTCATACATAGATCAATGCTCTTTGAAGTCCTCACTAATTTTCAAAGTATAAACGAGTTCTTATACTAGTAAGTTTGAAAACTGATGCTCTAAACCATAATAGGAAGAGAAGTGCCTTGCATAAAGCTAGACACTTCTGAGTGGCTCTATTACAGAAATGTGTAAGAGTTCCCTCGGAAGATAGCTAAGCTCTGTCACCTGGGACATCTCAATTTACCCAGCGGAAAAATGGAACAGATGAATTTATTAATTAAGCCAATATTTATTGAAGGTCTTTTGTGGGGGTACTTCAAAAAGTTCATGGAAAGATTAGTATTATCTTTTAATTCTATTTTTCCACAAACTGTTTGAAGTACCCTCATATATGCTAGGCATGTCTCCCAGGCACTGTGGGTTCATGGATGAACAACTCCATCACTGCCCTCTAGAAGCTCACAGTCAAGTGAGGGAATAAACTGATAAAGTCATAATAATAGTGAGTGTCTGATGTACAAGAGGTGCTATGGAAACAGTGAGGTACCTAATCCAGGAGCACCGAGTCATAAAATCAATTCAACATGTCATGACCAGTCTTTAAGAAATAACAAAATAGAATAGAAAATGTCAGAGTGAAAGGAGAGAATGGAACTGAGGCCACCAGAGGGAGGAAGGGGGGGTGGAGAGAATTGGTAAAGGTTCACGAAAAGTTATTATGTTGATTAAATATGATTATGATTAAATATGATTATGATTAAATAAATAAATAAATAAATAAATAAAATTTCTTTTGGTTAAATACCAAAAAAAAAAAAAGAAAGAAAGAAAGAAAGAAAATGTCAGAGTGTATTTTTTCATGAAAC
This sequence comes from Galeopterus variegatus, assembly GCF_000696425.1. Classification (NCBI taxonomy): domain Eukaryota; kingdom Metazoa; phylum Chordata; class Mammalia; order Dermoptera; family Cynocephalidae; genus Galeopterus; species Galeopterus variegatus. The sequence goes on from NW_007730174.1 coordinate 129,527, forward strand.
CCCTTTTCTCCATTTTGTGTGTGTGTGTGACTGTACTGAGTTATGGTGTAAAATGTATTTCTTATTGTTGGTTAAAATAAAAAAAATTTTTTGAAAGCCACTGGTCTAGAGCCATAAGAGGGAGCATTATATGCTCAAAGAATTATAAGCACTAATTCATAACGGTGTAACATAGGGTGCACGTGGGTAGTGCTGCTGATGAGATCAGCAGGAATCAGATCATAGAGAGCCGTAGTGACTTGCTAAGGAGTTTGAACTTTATTCTGAAAGCAATTAAGTGCCATTAAAGGATTTTAGGAAGAGAAGTGACACAATCAGGCTGTATTGGCTGAATAAAAATCTTTCTAGCAGCTGCGGAAAAGATGGATAGATGATGAATGTAAAATCTGATGTGAGGAGACCTCTTACCAAGCTACTGTAAAAACTCAAGGGCCTGCATTAAAGCAGTAGGAATGGAGATGGGTATAATTGTTTTTAATTTATTGGAGCTCTTTCTTTAATTATGTGCTTATTCCTTGTATAGCATTGTGTTGTAGTTTTATAGATACATTTATACACTAGAATATAAGCTACATGAAGGCAGGAATTTTTTAATCTTTTTTTAACCTCGGCATTCTCAGAAATGAGAACACTGCTTATGTATGTGAGGCACTCAATATATCTTTGTTGAATGAGTGATAAATGAATCTCCTTTTATCCTAAGAGGATATTAATTATGGGAGATTATTTTTAAGTTTTCTTCTACTCCTTGCATTATCTCTGTAATCCCTTTGTCTTCTTCTACTTTTTTTTTTTTTTTTTTTTGGTTTTGCTTTTAAATTTTATTTTATTATCTGTATCTTTCAGGTTAGAGACTTTCCTAAATGTTTAGTGGTCTTTTTATGTTCATTTATATTTAAAAGTAAGTCATTCAAGTCAATTAAAAGCTCTCTGTGTGTTGGTGGAAAGACAGTGATTATTGAAGGGTCTGGTCATTTCATTGGGTGACCCTCAAATGTCAATTTCTGTATGTTTTTTTCTCTTGCGTCACTTTATTAATAGAGTCATCTCATTTTCTGCCCTGAGAATATAACCCTGACTACCAGTATTCTGAGGCCAAAGTATTTGGGGTAAAGTATTTGGGCATTAAATCATTGAGTGGGTAGACTTCCACTTAATTCTTTTTTTTTTTTTTTTTTTTTTTTTTTCCCCGTGTCCGGCAATGGATCGCAACCCTCAGTGTCGCCCCCGTACCGGACCGGGACCAGCAACGGGATCGCAACCCTCGGTGTTGCCCCCGTGCCTCGCTCAGCCAGTGAGCGGGAACCGGTATGTATGTGGGATCTGAACCCTCGGGCGGGAGCGCCGCCGTGCTTCCCAAGTGGCGCACTATCCAGTGTGCCACCGGGCCGGCCCCTAATTCTTGTTTTTAACATGACACCTGTTCCTAGGCCCAGTTTCCCCGATGTCCCCAAATCCAGGTCATCACTCTTCAATTTTTCCAGAGAATAATTTTCTCTTCTCTTGGTGGGGAGGGGGAGGAGTTGTCTCCTGGCTGCATGGAGTCCAGCAGCTTTTCAGTCTAGCTTTATACCTCCTTCCTTCAGCTCCTCCTTATCCCTGCCTTCCGAGGTCCCTGATGCACCCAAATTCTGAGCCTTTTCAGGTATTTTTCTTGTGAATTCACCTCCTTGTCTACAAACCCCTCTTCATGTAGTAACGAGGTTTCAGCTCTTCCCCCTAGTTACCATTGATCCCCCCACTTGCCAGTGTCAAAATTGTGTTGATATCTTATATGATGCTTCACTTCTGTTCTCTTTGTCCTTGTGGGTTTATACCATTTTTATTCCTTTACTGTCATTTTAGAAGAGAGTGAAGATAAACTCATGTATTTAATCTTTCATGTTTTAATAGAACTCTCAGCAAAGCTTTTTAGAGACTAGATTTATTGACTGACTAGATAATTAGTAGTCCCACTTTCTTCATTTTCTCAAATTTAATCACATTTGTTCAATTAAGGATATTGAAAAATTTCCTTAGAAATAGGAAAAAATTTTAGAGTATTGGTCTTGTGTTTTGATTTTAGCAGTAAAATTTTTCTTTTTAGCATAAGGAATGAAATGCTATAATCTAGTGATAATTCTTTTAGAACACGTTATATCACATGAATGTTGATACCCACTAATAAATTTAACCAGCCAGTAAGTTCAGATTTGTATATTTAGTAGTGCTGACATGGAAAAGCCTGGTGGAAAACTTACTTATGCAAATTGAAAAGTTTTAAAATATTATTACACACAGAAAAAATTATTAGAATGTCTGATCATAATAAAGTTAACAAAATGCTATTGAGGCATTCATCAAAGTGCCTAAAGAAATATAATCATATTATTAATGTATCCTGACACTTGTGTGTGACAGAATTTTAGGATAATAATCAGAATTTTAGAGACAAGGCTGTCTAATTCCATAGTAGAGTCCCAGATAATTATAATCTAGTGTTCTGGCCAAATTCCTATGTTACCCACTACTGAATGTATTCCATATAGTCGATGATAAATCATTGTTTTATCTCTCTAAGTGAGACTTCATGGCAGCACTTTTCTTATGTTCGGTAGTCTAATGACCTCCTGTTCTTACATCTGTGCTACCAGTCAATATACTGATTCTTCTAGCCAGGACTTATGTCTGTGTATGTGGTATTTAAAATATCCAGAGAATTGGATTAAATACGATTATCTGGTTTGTGTCTTTTGATGCATGATTAAATTTTTTTTTAACCCAGATGTATTGAGGTATCATTTACATACAATAAAATTCAACCCTCTCAGGTTTACAATTCAATGGATTCTCACACATGAATACCATCATCAAAATCCAGACCCAGAACATTTCCCTCAGCCTTTATAGTCCATCCTCAACCCCAGCCATAGGCCATCAGAAACCATTGATCTGGTCTCTGTTCCTGTAGTTTTGCCTATTTTTGAATTTGCCTGTATGATTTTAGCAATAAAAAGATATTGATATACAAATTAATATGGGATGATTTAATACACAAGGAGCAGTGTTACTTAATAGGAAATCACAGCCTATTTTGTGTGACTCTAGTGCGCCTTTTTCCACTTCTTTCTATTAACTGTTGTTATATCTGCCCAGTTAGTTTTTGTTGATGAACTGAATGGACTTTAGAGAGATTTTGGATTCTAGGAACTTAAAATGTGCTTGTGAGAGGACTTTGGGTTCTTAGAATGTCAAAGTAAATGGCACTCCTTTGGCCTCCTATGGCCCAGGAGCTTCCCGGCCATACTTTCTAATTTCCAGCCCCCTGTAGGTTGTTTCAGGTTGGGCAGGTTAAATTTATTGACCAGAATGATCACGTATTGAGTATAAACTATAGGGAAGAAGTTTAATCAAGCCAAAAGCAGAAAGACTTTGTGACCACTTTATTTCCCATGGGGTTGCATTTAGCAACCCATTAGGATAAGCCTGGTGTGCTTCTCTCAGCCAGAGCACATATTCAAGGGTATCTCTCTGTATCAAATAGGTCTATTAAAAGTATTAGGTGGGCCGACCCGGTGGCGCACTGGAGAGTGTGCTGCTTGGGAGTGTGGCGGCGCTCCCGCCGAGGGTTTGGATCCCATGTGGAGACCGGTTCCCGCTCACTGGCTGAGTGTGGTGCGGGCGCAACACTGAGGGTTGTGATCCTGTTGCTGGTCCCCGGTATGGGCGCGACACCGAGGGTTGCGATCCCGTTACCGGTCAGTAAAAAAGACAAAAAGGAAAAAAAAAAAGTATTAGGAATGAAAAGCTAGTTACATGCCAGGTCCCTTTTGATTTCGACAGTACCATGCATTTTTAGTTTTAACATAGTACTTTGTAAACTTCAATGGTCTAAAATAACTAGTACCTTGAAATCTTAAAGGAAAATTCATTCATCTCATAATACAAATAATTTACACTTACATTACATACTGTAGTATGTTGGTTAATTTCCAGAAAATTTCCTTTTCACTAAATCTGATGACAGTGAATTTACTCAGTATGTACATTTTAATTTTTTGTTATTCCCAGGAGGAAATTTATATTCTTAGCAAGCTAGTGCTAAAGGATACCTTAGAGGTCATATTGTCCATTTTCTTTCTGGTACAGGACTCGAAAAAGTGAGGCTTCTGAAAAACATTAATATCAGGAACTTTTATGTGAATCCAAGTACTTTTCTCAGTTATTAAATATTTCTAAGCCTAAACTAGTAATGTAACTGCACTGGAGCCCAAACTACCAACCTAAACTTTATTCCGTCAGTGAATTAAAACTATATTTTGAAGCAATTCCTCACTGTGGGCATTGGAATATACATTATCTAGCCTATATTACTATCACTGTCATAAGTATAAGAAATCATCAAATTTGTCTCACCAAAAATGTTTATTAAACATTTATCTGCACACAGCTTTAAAATAGCCCCTATGTTATTTTCATTATATAACACTTGAGGGTGCCTAGTACATGTAGGTTCTCAACACCTGGTGAGTCTCATTCTGAATGTGCATTATTTAGAGGAAAAATACAGAAGACACTATAGATATATTCATTTTATATATGATCAACAAGTACTGTATTTTTAAGAATTTTAAGAAACTACAAAGAGTTTGAGAATTTTCAGAATGTTCTGATTAGATCAGCATTCCAGGATCCCCTCAATGGACTTAGCTTTCACTTTATAATAATTCTCCCATCTTTACATAGGAAGAGATGTCGGGTTTAGGAAATGAGCATTTGATGTGTATGCATTTACCATTTGATACCTCACTAGAGAGCAAATATTAAGTATGGTTCTATGAATCCTATTATGGAGATGATTTCCAAGACAGCAGTTGTAGTCTTGTTCACCATGGCCACCGAATATCTCGGTATCCCCTCTCCTGAGACCTCACAGACATGTTGCAGACAATAGTAGAACTTTATTTCCTTGCTCTCCTCTCCTCTGATTTCTTAGAGAAGGAATTTCCATTGTATTATTTTTTCTGTGTTAGTTAGGGTGAGGTTCTGAGTGAGTAAAAGAAACTTGACTCCTGTATCTTAGACAAGATGGAAGTATATGTTTTCCCTTCTGTAAAAGAAGAATGGAGGCATAGGCAGCCCAGTGCTGATATGAAGCCCCACTCCAGGGTATCAACAGCCCGGGCTGCTCTGCCATTCTAAAGCTTGGTTTCTATCCTTAATGGTCACCTCCTGGTTCTAATGGCTGTTGAAGCTCTGGCCTTCATGTTCTATGATAGGCCTGAGAAAGCATAGATGCAGAAGGGCAAAAGTGGGGTTCCTTTTTGCAGTCTTCCTTTTAAGCACCATTCTCAGGACTCACATGATACTTCTACTTATATCAAATAGCAAGAAGTTAGTCATGTGAATAGCCTAGCTGCAAGGATGGCTGAGAAATGTAGTCTTTTATTCTGAGTAGCTATGTGCCCAGCTAGGGAGGCAGGAAGGGAACTAAGATGGATATTGTGCTGCAGGTAATTTAGGTGGAACATTCTGTCTATATCCATGAAGCCTTAACTCCTCATCAGTAGTGACCACTGTTTTACAGAAATAATATCTGTGGATATATGATTGATACAATTAGCTCAGCAGGCAGTCACTCGGACATCCTCAAGAAGCTCAGAGATTGTTCGTGTATCATATGAGCACATTCACAATAACGGTTTGCTCTCTACTAGAATGCTTTCAGTTATAAGAATTCAAATAAAACAAAATTTAAAGTAAAATCACAAAAAGATATCTAACCCATACACTTAACACAATCTTAGGAAATACAATAGACTGAAGTAAAACTGTAAGAAATCCAAAATACAGTAAAAGGCTATGAAAAGAATTAGTGGCTTCTTATGAAAGAGTGAATTAGTGTGATTGCTTAATACAACCCCCCAAAGAACCTTCTTGTTAATTTTAGGGAGATTGAGGAACTCTAGCACCAACTATATTCTACTTCCTACCTCTTTGCATAGGTTTTATTAGTCATAGACTTTTCAAGATAATTTTTCTTTATATTTTGTACTACCATTTACCAGTTGTGTGATTTTAAAAGTAGGTTTATTGAAGTATAATTTACTTGCCATAAAATTCACCCTTTGTAAGTGATTTTAGTAAATTTATTGAGTTGTGGAACCAAAACCACAATCCAGTTTTAGGTCATTTCCATCTATTTTCTATCTATAAATTTGTCTTTTTTCTAGAGATTTCCTATAAATGGAATTATGAATATGTATTTTGTGTCTGGCTCCTTTCACTTAGCATAATGTTTTCAAGGTTCACCAATGTTGTAACATATATAGGAATTCATTCCTCTTAATTGCTGAATAGTACTCCATTGTATAGATATACCACATTTTGTTCATTCATTCACCAGTGGATGGACATTTAGACTATTTGTAGTTTTTGACTGTTATGAATAATGGTGTTGTGAACATGTGTGTGCATATCTTTTTGTGGATGTAGTAGTCTGTTTCTGTCACTTATAACAAAATACCTGAAACTGGGTCATTTGCAAAGAGATACTGTTTAATACAGTTTCAGAGGCTGGGAAGTCCAAAGTCCAGGGAAAACATTTGGTGAGGTCCTTGTTGGTGGGTGGTGACAGCAATGCACAGTGTCACATGGCAGATGGCTAAGCAGAGAGAGAGAGCTCTTCACACACTCTCCTATTAAAGCCATCAGAACCACACCCATGACCACCATTAAACCATCAATGGATTAATCCATTCACTAGGACAATCCAATTACCTCTTCAAGGCCCCACCTTTCAGTTACCATAATAGGACTTCCCACTCTCATAACACTGTCACAGTGGGGCTCAAGCTTCATGAGTTTGGGAGGACATCCAATCCATAGCAGTGGATATATGTTTTAATTTATCTGATAGATTCCTAGGAGTGGAATTGCTGGGTTTTATTGAAAGTTTATGTTTAACTTTTTAAGAAACTGCCAAACTGTACTCCAAAGTGGCTTTACCATTTTACATTCCCACTAGCAATGCATGAGGGTTTTAATTTCTCCATTTCCTTGCCAATGCTTGTTATCATCAACCCTTGTTATCTTTTTGATATAGCTGTCCTAGTGGTTGTCTCGTGGGTATCTCACTGTGTTCCCTAATGACTAACGATTTTGAGCATCTTTTCATGTGCTTATTAGACATTGATATTTCTTCTTTGGGGAAATGTTTATTAAAATCATCTGCCCATTTAAAAAATTTGGTCATTTGTTCAAGCGCTTTCTACATATTGATCATTGTAAATACTCTTCATATATTCTGGATTTAAGTCCTTTATCAGATATATGATTTGCACACATTTTATCCAAGTCTGTGACTTGTCTTTTTATTTCCTGAGGGGTATCTTTTAAAGTGCAAAAGTTTTAAATTTTCATGTAGTCTAACTTATCAATGTTTTCTGTTATGGCTTGTGCTTTTGGTGTTGAGTTGTGGGATTTTCAGCACATTATGTAACCTCCTCAAGCCTCAGTGCCTCTGTCTATAAAATTGGAATAATAATTCTTACCTCAGTGATTTAAATCTGATTTCTCTGTATTTGTCCAGAAAAGAGGGAGGCACAGGCAGTGGCTGAAAGTTCTATTTTTAACTTACTCTTAAGTTTCATAAGTTCTTGGTACTTATGGCTGGCTTGCTGGGAGGGGATGGGAGGACTCTGGTATGTGTAAAAGCTGTTAAATGTATCTCCTAATGAATTTTGCTGTCATCTTCTGATCCAAGGGATCAGCTTCACAGATGGAAGGGAATGAGCAGATTAGGTAGGAGGAGCCAAAATACACAGGGGGTTAAAGAATGGATGAAGTTGCCTGGAAAAAAGAATCGTGAGGGGAAGGAGAAAAGGATTATAAAGTGGCTCGAGGAAACTTTTGGGGTAATAGATATGGTAATAATCTTGATTATGATGATGGTTTCATGAGTATATACATATGTGACAACATTAAATTATATACTTTAAATATTGCTGTTTATTGTATGTCAGTTACCTCAATAAAGCTGTTTTTTGGGGTTTTTTTTGAAAGGAGTAGTCACATCCATTAGGACAGCTATTACATTTTTTAAAAAGTATTGGTGAGGATGTGGAGAGATTGATACATTTGTGCATTTCTGGTAGGAATGTAAAATGGTGTAGACACTGTGGGAAACAGTTTGGAGTTACTCAAAAACTTAAGCATAGAATTACCATATGATCTAGCAATTCCTCTTCTGGATACATACCCAAAAGAATTGAAGGCAAAGACTTGAACAGATAACTGTACATCAGTGTTCATAGCAGCATTAATCACAATAGCTAAAAGATGGAAACAATCCAAATGTCCATCAGCAGATGAATGAATAAACAAAATGTGGTATATACATGCAATGTTGACTATTATTCACCCTTAAAAATGAAGGAAATTCTAATACATGCTGCAAAATGGATGAACCTTGAACTCATTTTGCTAAATGAAATAACCAGACACAAATTTTGTAGGATTCCATTTATATAAAGTACCAAGAATAGGCAAGTCATAGAGACAGAAAGTAGAATAGAGATTTCAAGGGGCTGGGAGAAAGAGGGAATGGGGAGTTACTGGTTAATGGGTACAGAGTTTCTATGTGGGATGATGTAAAGTTCTGTAAATGGTGGTGACAGTTGCACAACATGGTGAATGTACTTAATGCCACTGAACTGTACATGTAAAAATGGTTAAAATTATAAATTTTATGTTATACATATTTTACCACAATTTTAAAAATTCAAAAAAAGAGAATGGATGAGGTGATACATAAGTTTAAGTGGTAATAACAATAATAAATGTATAATGGGAAGCTGACTAATCAGCCTGGGGATAAGGTCACAAATAGGGAGATTCTGCCTCCTTCCTGGTTGCTTTATCCTACCACTCACACCTATCAATTATTATAAATTTATTCTCCCATTTCTTCACTCCCTTATTTTCAGGTGCTTATATGGGAGCATGGAGAAATGTAAAGTAGAAGATAAATTGAATGCATTTAGCCTGGGGAGGAGAAGAGTTGGGGGAGACCATGACAGCTGTGTTTACATATTTACAGGGTTGTCAGGTAGAGGAAAGAGGAGGCTTACTCTGTGTGCTCCAGAAGACAGAAATAGGATTTCATGGGAAGCAGATCTTTCTTGCCTCTGAAAAAGGAGTAGCATTTTAATAAATAGACCAGTCTATGAATGGAGTAGACTCCTTGGAATGCTGGAAGTGGGCAAATAGAGGCTGTGGCTGTTGCAGAGGGAATTGCTGCATTAGATGGGAATTTGGACCAGGTGGTCTCTGAACTAGCATCCCAGCAGGAAGAAGGAAATTTCAGCTGGGATTTCAAAGAGTACTTAATGAAGGAGCTATTTACTGAGGTGTGAGCAAGATTGAGGGGACCTGTGAGGGTTGTTGAGGCACCCAGGAACTAGCAACAGTGCGAAGGCCTCACCATCAGGAGCAGAGGGAGCCAATGCTGTTTAAAGAGCCCAGTGGATCTGAGAAGAGGGGTCACCAACAGTTGGAAGGGGGTCACCCAGTAGGAACTCATAGTGATAAAGCGAGCAGCCACTGCCAGAATCGTGGTGCCAAGGCAAGGAAGCAGGAGGAGTGGAACTTCCTCCCAGCCTTCCATCTCCTGCTGTTGTCTCTCGTTGGCAAACCCAGCTGGAGCTAAGTTGATGCAGTTTGTAGGGAGGTATGACCTTCCTAAAGGGTTGAGCAGGGTGGAGAAGTGTGTCTCAGATGCTTCTTCCATCTCAGAGATGTTGTTGATGACCAGTTTCCTCTGATGAGTGTGAAATGAAATATTGTATGGTTATTGTTTAGCACGATGCCTAGAACATTCTTTTTTTTTTTTTGAGACTGGCCGCACTGCGCTCAACCAGTGAGCGCTGTGAACGCACAGGTCATCCCTATATAGGATCCGAACCTGCGGCGGGAGCCCCGCACTCTCCCTAGTGCACCACGGGCTCGGCCCAATGCCTAGAACATTCTAAGGCACCAGTACATGTTGTTGCTGCTGTTGCTGCTGTTATTATAAAAAGAAAGAATGAATACTTGTGTGAGACTTGAAAAGGGTGAGCACAATAAAATACTGATGAATTTTTGCTTTAGTTGCTCTGTATTTCAGGGAAAAAGGGGAGGACTTCTGAATTTCTTTGCCAACTCTGAATCATCCAGTGCTAAGGAGCAGCATCCTGTGACACACGTACAGAAAGAACCAGAGCATCTGCTCATGTTCTGCATGAGCAGTTATCACCAAAAACATCTCCCAATGCTAGATGAAAAAGCAAAATATTTTATTGATAAAGATTAGTACTTGAGCTATGTTTATTTTTGAATGATTATTTACACAAACAGCATTAGTGAAATGGACATTGCTGGAGAAAATTAATTGAAAATTGGCACTTAAAATATTTGTAATTTTTTTTTTAGCTGACTCCTTTCTGAGCACAATCTATTCCCTGAAGAGTCTTACTGTGCTGATTACAAGAATAAATCTATTTTAATGACACCTACTAATTTCTGCCCTGGTAGTTTCCAATAAATCAAACTTCATATATGAAAGGAGAATAAGAAAATGGTGGAAATGTTCCTCCCCTCCCCCACCCCCAGAAACAACTTGTTTGCAAATTTCTTACAGAGTACAAATTAATGCATGAATGTCAAAGTTTTATTTTTAAATGACAATTTCTGCCTTCTTGTACTGGGAATAATAAACTGCTGTGTTCCTAGGTAATTGTTTTTATAAAATACATTGGAACATATCTTTACTTTGTCTCTTTTTATTCTCTCTGTGTTATTAAAATAAAATGCTTATTAATTTGGAACACAGTCATGTGCTGCATAATGATGTTTCAGTCAATGACGGACCACAATTTTGACGGTGGTCCCATAAGATTATAATGGCTATGCCATATAGCCTAGGTGTGTAGAAAGCTATGCCATCCAGGTTTGTGTAAGTACAGACTATGATGTTCGCATAGTGACAAAATCACCTAATGTCACATTTCACAGAATGTATTCCCCTCGTTAAGTGACACATGACTGTATTGGGAAAGAAAGCTCATCTATTCATTATGGGGAAAAATTTTAATGTGCAGTTTTATTACTTCAGGCACAGCACTATCCATATTACAAATGAAAACCTAACTAGGAATTAAGTGATTTTAAAATTCCTACTTAAAGCAAGCATATATTACACTGTGTGTGCCACAAACAAAACAGAACTTTAATATATGAAAATTAATTATGGGATTCAGAAGCTGAAAACATATCTAAGGAATTTATAATTTTACGAAGCTTTGGTTTACAATTGTTATTGATTTTAGTCTGACACTCCCTTTACTTTCAGGTAACTCCAGAAAATTTATGAGGGGAGAAGTTATTTTGAAGTATTTACTCTTTAGGCAGTTTGGTATTTAGTGTCAAAATACCTACAACTTTCAAAATAGTGGAGAATAATTTTTTTTATTGAAATGTCATTTATTATATATATTTGTCAGGTGCAGAGTTGAATATCAATACCTGTGTACAATGTGTGATGATCAAATCAGGCTAATTAACATATCACAAAACTTAATCATTTCTTTGTGATGAGGACATTCAATCTCCTCTCTTTTAGCCGTTTGATAACATGCAGTAAATCAATGTTAATTATAGATGTCTAGCTTGACTGTATACTGATAGAACTTATTTATCCTAACTAGTTGTTTTGTGTCCATTAATCTATTTCTCACTATCCCCTCTCCCTCCTTTCCTGCCTCTAGTAAAAGAGAATAAATTAATGGTGTTCAGCAATACAGAAAAGTCCTCTATATTTTTCTTTTTCTCCTTTAGCACTTGGGTGCTAATCTATTATATTTTAGGGACCAAGAACAACTGAATATGTGAAAGAAAATCTTGCTGTTATGTTTTTAAAAGTTTCCTTTAGTTTTTCTTTTCTTTTTTCTTTCTTTCCTCTTTCCCCTCTTTTGGGGGAAGCTTACCTCTTTGTAATTCAAGAGAGGCCTCTAGATCACCTTGAGAGGCAGCTATATATATAGGAAATGCAGCATTTTCCAAGTCCAATCATTTACTTAGCATCCCTTCCCAATTTAGTAGGAAGATTCTCTGCCATGGATCTTTAGCTGTCATATATCTCTTTTGCAAATTATGTGGGTCTTTTTCCTCAAGGAGATTCACTGGCTTGATGTTACTGGCTTCAATATATGTGACTTCTTGTCTGAATCCCCCATGCTGAGTTCTTGTGTTCTCTTTCCCAAAGGTCATGACCTACACAGTGTTCCCACTGTGCTGGGTCAGCAGGAACACAGGATGACCATTTTTGTCTATCATTATTTGCCTAAACCTAGAGAAAATAAGATTATTATTGATTTCACCCTCAGGTTTCCTCTGTGAACTATGTTGCTGTATGAACAGTGATTATTTGTTTTCACTCCTTAGGCGTGTGTAAGAGGTAAAGATGCATTCTGTGCCTTTCAGTTTGGGCAGGACACTATTGAATAGTGAACATGATACACAGAATGGCTGCCACAATCTCCTTATTTCTTCCAGTAGTCACATTGAGACTATTTCAAGCATGTACAAGATCAAGGATCCATTAGACCTTTTTTTGTTGTAACTTTTGTGAGTTTCCATAGAACTCCAGAAGTGCTGTGCCTTCTTTCAAAAATTAAATTAAATTAAATTAGCTAAAAAGTGAAAGAAAAAGAGCCTGCATTTTCTGGAGTTTCCCCACAGGCTTTTTATCTGTTTAAACTAATCAGGGATTTTTCACATATTGACATAAGCATTCATTTGCTAATTTGTTGGACATTAAACTGCATGCAGCCTTCCCCAGAATCTTGAATGAAGCTGAAATGCTTGTGTCCTTAGGGCTGCTCAAGTCCTGCACCATTCCCTGCACACATATGGTTTTTTCTCCTCTGTCTCCTTAGATAAAAGTCAGTGCTGATCGCCTTAAGGAAAGAATGAGTTAAATGGACCAATATTCTAGGCCTAGATCTAAAAAACCAGGCCTTTTCAGAGACCCCTTAGCACCTGCAGCAGCAAGGTCATTTGCACATACATAAATAAATAAATTAACAATGAATAAATAATTTAATCCTCCCCGTACAATGCCACCTTGCAGATTTGATCCTTTGCAGCTCCCAGTGAATTTGTCCATTTCTAATTCTTTTTGATAAAGTCCTCAGATACTTGCTGACTGTCAGGCTCATTTTCTTATTGTTTTCGCTTGATTAGTTGCGTATGACCTAAGGTTGCCCTTAAAATCCACATCTCTCGTGAAGACTCCGAAAAGGCTTCATTTTAGCACCCCCCCCACCCCACCCCCAGAAAAGTATGGAAAGTGCCTGCCGTTTCTACACACAAAAGCTTGGAAGGTTTTTCATAACTAGCCTCCTGAAGCAGCCCTTTGTTCACGCAAGTACAAAAATAACTCATTAAAGGGTACTGTGTTTTTTGTGGCCTCTTTATCCAGGACACTTGGGTGTGCCTGTGTCAGGTCTCACGGGTCCTGGAGGAGCTGGGCCACCTCTCCTTTAACCCTGCTGGGTAGCCCCGTCAGTGACAGGACCAGGCCAAGGCCCCTGCCCACCCACACCGCGTGCCTGCAACTGTCTGTTCTGTGGTCTTCAGAAAAGATGCTGGCCTTCATGGGGGGTGGAGAGGAGTGGGACAGGTTGCTTTTTTGTTTTTTTAAGCTGGCTGGGAGGTTGCTGCCAGTTCCTCATTTTCAGGCTGCATATCCAATTTAGGGTGTGGGTCCAGGGACAGTGCCATTTAATTCTCAAGTCTCTGTGATCCCCAGATCCAGGCTAGGTCTCAATCTTAGATTCAGGAGTCCTCTTCACACCGTATCCTCCTCATTCATGGTCATTCTCTTCCCCACCAAAAGGTCAAGTACTTGAATGGGAAAAAAAGTGAGACTTTGTGTTGGATGAATATAAAAACTTTAAATTAATGGGAACCTGTTGAGCTAGGGTTGGGTCTGGAGTTCACAGACCCCTCAAGCCTGTTGTCCAGACTGGATCACAAACCCTTCACATGCAGGTCAACAAGCTAGGGAACCAGTGAAAAGGTCCTTGGAGCCAGAGGTCGGAGAGCACAGCTGCGTGGGGCGGACACCTGAGGCAGTCGATGCCAGCCAAGTGGCGGCACTGCCCATGTATACTAACTCTACCCACACACAACTCATTTACAAAGAATGCACCACACCACCCCAACCAGACCTAAGGGAGGGGGCCTGATTAAATTATTCTATTTTCCCAACAGAACCAAATTCCTCACTTCTGTTTTTATTGAAATATTCAGGACTGTTTAAATCCATTGTTCAATATACTTCGACAGTTATGATAAAGTTTTCCATGATTTCTGACTATCAAACCTTTCAGATTTTCAAGATTTTCTTTGTAATTTTTTTCTCTTTTGTCCTTCTGGACCATCAAATAAAAAGTTGCTGTATTATATGGAGTCTTATCATTATTTCTTTTTAGCAACAGTGAGTCTCTTGAGTACCTAAGGAAGATGTTAATGAAAATTGAAGGACCATATGAAAGTTTGAAAAAGTAGGCTCCACTCCCCACATGGAAATCTACCACAGCATCACATTTTTAAATCTCATGTTTTTTCTTTTATGTAATAAATTTTTAAAATGGATTTTCATCCATATATTTTGGTATATTTCAGCAATTTTCCAGAAGGACTAATTACCTAGGTTGAATTGCCAAAACTCTTCAAGAATTTGGTTACATCATCTGAATTCTAAAATGGTGAATAGTCTTGGTCCCAGATAAAGTCCAGTTAGTCTTGTCAGTGGAACATGTTAGCTCAGGCAGCTCCAGAAGAGCACACTGCTGCAAGCGATGCACAATAAGGTGAACTCTGTGGCCAGAGTGATATTTGAGGACAGTCCAGCTTAAACAAGCCCTTCAAGTAGCAGGCACCTAAGGTCATGAATTTAAATCAGTCTGTATCACCACTGAATCACTTTTAAAAAAACTTTCAACCTCCCAAAGATCAATCATCTTGGGAGAGTAACAGGAAAGAGAAAAATATAACTTCAACCACATTACCAGTTTGTGTTCAATGTCTACTGTTCTCCCACAGTTAAGTTGGAGAACACGGTTATGTTGGGCACTCTTTGAGGCACGGGGACATGGGGCAGTCAAAGTGTTATGTTACAAAGGAAGGAGGGAGGGCCTGTGAAATGATTGTGCCTTTCTTTTCAGGAGAGGGCTACCTAGTCTTTTTGATGAGAAATCTCTATTGGATGTTTCTGAGCTTTGTGAAGAGGAATTTATGAAAAAGCAGAAGTGTCTACACTCTCAGAGAGAGGACTGCAACAAACAGAGTTCCCCAGACATGGTAAAACTGCTACAAATGTGCACACACTAAGTCAGGACAGCAATTCCAGCTTTTACTTATTTTGGAAGTTATGAAATATTTCAAACAGAAAAATACAAAGAATGATATAGCAAACACTCATTTACCTACTGTTGAGATTCAGAGGGGCTGGCTGGTTAGCTCAGTTGGTTAGAGCATGGTGCTGATAAGGTTTTGCATATCCCCATACTGGCCAGCCACCAAAAAAAAAAAAAAAAAAAAAAAAACAACGATGTTAACATTTTCTGTATTTGCTTTATCTCTTTTCTCTTTAAGAAATCAGACTTTACAGATGCAGCTGAAGCCCTCTTTGTCCCCCTCCCTGATCACATACCTTTCTGGGCCTCCCCAAGATAACTATAGTTCTCAAGGAAGCTTTGCTTCCATTCTCCTTGTCTCCATAATTTACCTACTAGGATGGAAGTGTAATCCCAATTTTGTAAATATATTGTACATGCACACACTCTCACACATGGACACACAGAGATAGAGCAGAGAGTGAAGAATATAAAAAGGTTAACAGCTGATTTTTATAATATTTCAGATTTTTCTTCTTTGCACTTGTGTTTTCTACATGTTCTCCATTGTTCATATATTTAAGTAATGATAAATAATAATAAAGTAATAAATAAATAAATAAAGATTGAGTAATAATAAATTTTTGTGTGTGTGGAGTTTTCTTTGTAGAAGGGTTTATTTATTTATTTGGGAGGTATGTGTGATTTTTTTCTGATAGTTTATAATTAGAAGCTGAAATAGTTTTACAATGAACATTCCTATACTCACCCCCTAGCTATATTTTGCTATGTTTCCTTTATCACATATCTATTCATTTATCTTCTCCTTTCTCCGTGTATCAATCTACCTATTATTGACACATTTCAAAATAATTTTTTTTTTTTTTTTTTTTGTCTTTTGTCCTTTTTCCGTGTCCGGCAACGGATCGCAACCCTCAGTGTTGCCCCCGCACCGGACCGGGGACCGGCAACGGGATCGCAAGCCTCGGCGTTGCTCCCGCGCCTCGCTCAGCCAGCGAGCGGGAGCCGGTCTGTATGTGGGATCCGAACCCTCGGACGGGAGCGCCGCCGCGCTTCCCAAGCGGCGCACTATCCAGTGCGCCACCGGGCCGGCCCAATTTCAAAATAATTTTTAAAAAGTATCTAAGTAGGGCCAAGCCCGTGGCGCACTCAGGAGAGTGCGGCGCTGGGAGCACAGCAGCGCTCCCGCCGCAGGTTCGGATCCTATGTGGGGATGACCGGTGCGCTTACAGCGCTCACTGGCTGAGCGCGGTGCAGCCGGTCTCAAAAAAGGACAAAAAAAAAAAAAAGTATCTAAGTATGATTTATTATTAGCTAAATATTAATTCTTAATAAATAATGACAGGGAGACTCTTTTTACAGGGATGAATGCATCAGAAGTCATAGGGAGATTGAGAAGATATAAACTTCCAAAGAGTTCTGATGGCAACTCAAATACATGAAAGTTTCACATTGCATTTAACATGGCAATCGATATAGGCATGTCTCCAGAAAAACCTCTTATATAAGTCATTCAAATATTTGGGGTACTTTTAACATGCCAAGAATATTAAACTCAAGGAAATATAAAACACATATTGCAATAGTTTGGTTTTCTTCCAGTGCAGTGAACCTGCATGCTTAAAAAATAACACAGCATTATAAAAATATTATTAAATAGTAATATCTCTTACTATTTGCAAAAATAATAATGAAGGGCTGAGCCTGTGGCGCACTTGGGAGAGTGCGGCGCTGGCCACGGGTTCGGATCCTATGTGGGGATGACCGGTGTGCTCACAGCGCTCACTGGCTGAGTGCGGTGCGGCCAGTCTCAAAAAAGGACAAAAAAAATAAATAAAAATAAAATAAAATAAATAAAAATGAAAAATATGCCAAGGTTCTTTCTAACTCCCGTGACTGTGGGAAGTACACCTGTACAAATCAGTTAGGTACTACTCTTAACTTCGTGGTGGCTTCCTCAGCCAGAAGGCAAAAATCATTGTGAAAACAATCAGGCATGGATATAAACCAACAAAGGGATATCAAACTAATTCCTAGGAGATGAACATCATTAGCTTTGAGACTCTATTCACCTATTATATCAGCAAATATCAGGAGTAGCTAAACCTACATTGAAGGAGAAAGAGGAACATCCAGCCCCCGTTTATCCTGGTGCCTGTGCGTGGTGCAAGTATGTACAACTGTACACAGCAGTTCTCAAGTCCAGCCTCTTTTACACTCTTTTGGTCTCATTCCTCCTTTCCTCTGGTTCTTCAGAAATGGTCCCATGTGCTCTGGCTTCTTACATTGGAATATAGATCTGAGATTTGGATATCGGCTCTGGGGGAAGCAGGTTGAACTGTTCTCGTGACCTTGTTTGGTTCTGCAGTTTACACAAATCAAACTTGGTGAAAGGAGATTCCTTAAGTCAGGCCCAGCTCACACAAGCTCTGCTTTAGTGGTTAGGGTGTTTACTCGCTTTATTTCGTTATCTTTGTGCACATCTCCTTCAGAATCTCTTGAAAGGGTGTTTACTTGCTTTATTTCATTATCTTTGTGCACATCTCCTTCTGAATCTCTTGAAAAATGGATGGTTTAAAGGATTAAGGTGTTCTTATTTCTCATATCGTTTATCAGCCCTACCCCACCATCTCAACGTCTGTCATAGTCAGTGAACACCCAGTTAGACATAACTTACTTCAACACCTTTTGACTCAACAGAAGGAATATTCCATTCACTCTTATAGTGAACAATAAAATGTCCTTGTCCTTGGGGGGCAGGGTAAAAGGCAGTCTCCTGATCCATCTCGCCCAAAGAGCGAGGGTAAGTAAGGAGACCCTGAGCTCCTCCAGAGGCCAACAACCTTGTTTGAACTTATGAGTCCTTTTCTGAACCTCACTTCCATAGTGACAGGGGAGCATGACCAGAATCCTGCCTGACCAGTGGAGGATCATTCTGTGTAGACTTTTCACCTATGTGTAGGGGTAGTAAACAACGAGGCAATGAATAGCTGGGAATACCACAGGCTTTGCTATTCAACTGGTGGTTGGTAGAGTAAATAGTAAGGACTTTTAGCACATGAGAAGAGGCCATCTTTATCAAATACTATATCAGTTAGTGGGCTATATGGTAGGAGGAGATAATTATGCACCCAGTGAGTATGGGATTTAATAAACTTATTAATTTTAGGGCTGCTGTTCCTTCCTGTGAATTTACTACTTGTTTTATCAATGCCACACTCTAACCAACTGAGCTAACTGACCAGCGTACTACTTGTTATGTTATTAAGTCCTTGTTTAAGTTGTTGTTAAGTAAGTTTCTGTCACCAAGTAACATTTCAACTTCTAGTAGCTCTCCCTTCACGACCACAGCTTCTTTGAAGGATGTAGCCACACTGGTGTGATCTATCCAGTTCTAAAATTAAGTAGCAATCTAGACCACTTAAGCTGTGTAGATCCTTTATGTTTCATGTAGTTTAATAGAACTACTGGGGGTGGATACTTGTGTTATTTGAGTTTTAGAGTGTTAGATCTTAGAAGAGACCTAAAATCATCTAATCTAAACCCCTCATCTTACTGAAGAGAAAATTAAGTCCCAGAGAGTGGGTGTGACTTAGCTTTACTTTACTCATTGTAATGCTTAGCTGGATAAACATTGCGAAAAAGGAACACATGATATCTTATTTTCTGCTCAATATATTGATATGAAATTCGTCTAACAGCTGTATTGTCTTTTTGTTTTGTTCTTCTGTGATCACTATAGATCACTCAAGATCACTATAATTTTGGGTTTCTGGTGAATTTTAATAGTTTATGTTACTTCAATAAAAATTGGAATCTAGTTCTGAGATTCCTCTTATTACAATTGAATGAAATCAGTATTTAGAAAATAAACAAAGCTTTCTTTATTCTTTTTTTTTTCTTCCAAAAGTTATTTAAGATCATTAAAAATCTGGTTTCCAAATACTGTCAGGCTATAGGAAAAGAATTTGAAGATTTAGATAAAATGAACTTTAGATGCCTTACACAGAAAGATATGAGTGTCCTTTTAAAGAGGTAAGGAAACTTATATTATTTAAAGAGGCTTTTTTTTCAAGGTCATGCTGTTGTGCTGCCTTTGTTTCCTGTAGTTTCATTTCCTTTCAAAATGTATGCTTTACCAAAGAAGAAATTTTAGTCTAGTTTGGGAGAACAAATAGATAATCTTTTAAAGGAAATTAAGTGTCATAATTTATAATTATGCATAATTCATACATGTATTTATTTGATGGAGTTTATTGAAAACACCCACTTTGTTATGGAGCAATTCATTTTTCTGTGAAGCCTGAGACGTAGAAAACTCAATGACATAAAACCCAACTATCAATATATTTCCACAGTCATATATTTGTCCTAGTTCCTTTCAAAATTCAATCTCTTATTGTTCCAGTACAATCATGACCCACAATATCGTATTTATAGGTTCTAAATTCATCCTGAAATAACATGAGGAGAGATCTGTACTCTTTGGGAAATACTGATCACATACCGAGACAAGATCCTGAACTTCATGGAGTCTGTAAGACATTCTGGTCACTCTCCAAAATCTGCCTGTTTTCCCCAATGCCAAAATTAGCCTCCCTAGGACAGATGACAACTACTTCAAAATGTGTTCTGAGACACTCAGCTGTGATTCAGACATACTTGTGGGCAGAGTATGAGCAAAGGTAAGACCTCATATCCCAGCCTAGCCCTGGTGAGACTTGTGAGCCGCCCAAGTCCCAGGGTACAGCTGTGTGGGGCTTCACGGCTGAGTTTGCTGTTAGGCCTCAGAATGGGAGTTGTTGATGACTTGTTAGTGCTAAACACTAATACCCTGTCTTTCAGGCTAAGGTTCAAAGGACAACAGGACAAACAGTACCGATATTACTTGTGATTTCTCCCAAATAGGAAATACCTTTCCGTTCATGTCTCTCACACTTCCCGGTCCTAAGAGGAAGTACACTAAACTATAGCTCCTGGCTCCTCTCATTCTTCCCAATGAATAAGGGCTATATTTTATATATTCTTTAACTATTGTGTGGTTTACAACCTAATTTTTTTATACTATATAAGTTGTTCCTCAAAGTGAATTTCACTGAGTATCTTAAAAACACATTCAGAAATTTTAAAGCACAATAGTTTATAAGCCAGCTGTTTAGTAACTTAGTTTGGATATATAACAAAGATAATTTAGAGTTGAGAGCAGTGATGATATGGGGTCTTGATTACCCAGGATTACGTTGGGTAGTGAGTCTGAGAGGTGGGTGTGTGGGTCTGGATTAAGTGTTAGTTTGTATCAGTCCTTTATTATGAAATTGATTTTGGCCATTTTCACCTCTCATTAGAAGATCTTTTTTTTTTTTTTTGGTTTCCTTTTCCCTTTGTTTGAATTTCTCATTGGTACTTTTTAAGTGTATACTTAATGCAATGTTTTTTTTTTTTGGAGGTGGAGTGTGGCTAGTTAATAGCTGCCTTTTTAAAAAACCTCATGAGCTCCCCCTGCTGTTTTTCAGCTGATGATACAAGCCCAATTCAATTTTAATTCCCAGAAGCATGCATGAAAGAATCCCTTGTGGGTTTGCTTGATCTAAGAGGCAGACAAATACTTGTTAATTTCCTCCTCAAGATTTACAAAATCAGAAAAGAAAGGAAAGGGTTTTTAGCATTTTATCTGGGTTATCACTTAAGCTAGGGCAAGGGGGCTATCCCCCTCATTTGATCTGAGAAGCAGGCCTATACCACTTTTGAAAAACTGCCAATGAAGAAATGAAATATATCATGAAGAAATATATCACAAAGTTGCATCAGGTCTGAAATGGAATAACTAAAACCTGTGTTTTTAGTTATTTCATTTATGATCTGTAAAAGTTTGGAAAAAATGTTTTTAAAATATGCCATTGATATAGTTTCTGCTGTATTTAATTTTTTCCCTAACACTTCTTGAAACTTTACATGTGGTTTGATTTAAACTCATATGCCTTAATTTAGTCCAAATTTTCAGTAAGCATTAAATATTATGCAGAAATCACCTTTATAATCAGTATTTTTCATATAAATGGACAAGTTAATAGGATTCCTTGCTATATTACCAATTAAAAACATTAGAAGATATGCATTCACCAGATTACAAATATATATAAAAGATAACACAAATCTTTCCCCAAACTTTTTCAAGTGCCTTCAAATATTCAAACATCTCCTAGTCACCAGCCCCAGTGTAGGTACTAGGGACACGACGGTAATTAAAACAGAGGTTTCTGCCTTTGTTTATCTTATATTCTGTCTATTAGGGAAGGCACTTATGTAATAAAACATTCAGATAAATATATGAATAAAAATTATGAATTATGTGTTGGATATGACACCAAAAGCACAAACAATAAAAGAAAAAATAGATAAATTAGACTTCACTGAAAGTAAAAACTTTTGTGCATCAAAGGACACTATCAACAGAGTGAAAAGGCAACACATAAAATAAGAGAAAATATGTGCAAACCGCATATCGATAAAGGGCTAATATCCAGAATATATGAAAAATTTCTACAGCTCAGTAACAACAAAAGCAAACAACCAATTAAAAAAATGAGCAAAGGTCTTGAATAGACATTTCTCCAAAGATTCATGAATGGTCAATAAACACATGAAAAGAGCCCAACATTAATGCAACATTTGAATTGTGCTAGGGAAATGCAAATCAAAACTATAGCAAGATACCACTTCACACCCATTAGGATGGCTTTTATTTTTAAAAAAAGAAAAAGAAAATAAGTGTTGGTTAGAATACGGAAACATTGGAACTTTTGTGCATTGCTGGTGGCAATGTAAAATGGTGCAGCCCCTGTGGAAAACAGTATGGTGGTTCCTCAAAAAGTTAAACATAAAATTACCATATTATCCAGAAATTCTTTTCAATTCTAAAGGAATTGAAAGCAGGGACTTGAACAGATATTTCTATACCCATGTTCACACGAGCATTATTCACAATAGTCAAAAGGTGAAAACAACCCAAGTGTACATCAACAGATGGATAGATAAGGAAAATGTGGTATACAAGTAACAATGGAATATCATTTAGCCTTAAAAAGGAAAGAAATTCTGACACATGCTACAACATGGATGGACCTTGGAGACATTATGCTAAGTGAAATAAGCCAGACACAAAAGGACAGATGTTGACTGATTTCACTTATACGAAATACCTAGACTAGTCAAATTCATAGAAACAGAAATTAGAATGATGGTTAGTAGGGGGTAGGGTAGGGAGGAATAGTATGCACTTAAAAATGGCTAAAATGGTAAATTTTATATTATGCATATTTTACCACAATTTAAAATAACTATGATAAGTAATGTTCAGGGGAAAAAACTGGTTTCTACCACCAGGTATTTAGTGGGTCACTGGTGGGGAATCTAATTTAGATGAGGTGGTCCTCCTGGTGAAATCTGACAATGAAAGAGTAAACAGTGAGCTGGGGAAGAGCGTTTGAAGGCCCCATGCTGATAAGGACTTGGGCACTTTTGAGGAACTAAGGGAAGATCGGGGTGGTCAGCATGTACAGAAAAACGTGGAGAGCAGAAGGCCATGAGGTTAGAGAGGAGGACAAGAGTCAGAACGCACAGAGTACTGCTGACCGGGGTAAGGAGCTAGGGCTTAGGTCTAATGCAGCAATGACAGGTTAAAACATGATCTAAATTACATTTAAACAGGCCACTTAGGCTGCTGTGGAAAATAGATTTTTTTTTTCCCTTTTTTGTCTTTTTTCGTGACCGGTAATGGGTGGGATCGCAACCCTCAGTGTCGCGCGCGTACCGTGACCGGCAATGGGATCGCAACCCTCGGTGTCGCGCCCACACCGCGCTCAACCAGTGAGCGGACCGGTCTCTATATGGGATCCAAACCCTCGGTGGGAGCGCCGCCGCGCTCCCAAGCACCGCACTATACCGAGTGCGCCACCGGGCCGGCCCGAAAATAGATTTTGAGGAGCAAAAGTGTAGCCTGGGAGAGGACTTAGAAGGCTATGGCAAAGGTGAGAAATAATGACTTGGATTGAGAGTGTCAAAGGATGTGGAGAAAAGTGGAAAGATTTAAGATTTTGGTGATGGATTGTATGTATAGATGAGAGAGACAGGAAATCAGCAAAGATGACTCCCTAGTTAAATGGTACGTTGTTGCCATGTTAGGCAGAGTTAGCTGTGTGACTCAATCTGCACTGAAAAATAGGATCTATTATTTCACTTTGAGAAAAACAAATTGACAAGGTACTTTCAATCCATCAAAAAATAATGCTGTATAAATCTAAATTATTATTAGAATGGCAGTTTTATCCTATTCATTACCATGATCAAACTTAATTTCTGCTGATCAGCTGAATCATAGGATATGATGATGACAGTGATTGGTGATAATTGCAATGTTTTGAATGGTTCTGGGCCAAAAGTGCATTCAGAAGATAAAAGGTGACATAAAGCTGTGTATCAGAATTTTAAATGAGGTCATTGGAACAGTTTATACTTTAAAGTCAATTTTTTTTCCTTCAATGTGATTGAAAGTAATATTTGGAAATCAAATGGGGAAGATGTTAGAGTATCTGAGTGAAGAAGAGGATACCTTTCTGTTCCATGAAGCTTTGTAGGTGAGGTAGCAAAGAATAGGCTAGACTGGAAACTCCCAACTCAGTAGGCCAGGCAGGGGAGCTTCTGCCTAAAGCAATGAGATGATGTAGTCACTGTTGTCTATGTTAGAGGAACTGATAAGCATGGTGAGCTCTTAGAGCACAAAGGGGGGGTGAGAGGGGACACAGTGAGCATGTCCATGACTGACAGCTAAGAGCAGGATGCACTGGGGCTGGGAACAACTCTGAAGGGGCCAGGGGTGAAATGATGTATTAATAGTTCATTCCAGTTTTAAAAAAATATTTGGTACTTAGTTTTACCAAAGGGATCAAACCTACGTCTGGATCAAGCTGTATGAAAGGAACATGTTGAGCTATACCACAAGTCTACCACTGACAAATCCAGCCTCTGTGAAACTCTCCAGGTCAAATAGCGTGCATTTTCCAACATATAAATTATAAGGAAGTGAAAGGGATGGAGGGGGAATGGTAGATTAAAAGAGACCTAAAAGATATATCAAATGCTTTAAAATGAGCAAGGCAAAAACTAAACTATATTGTCCACGGATACATTTGAGTGGTAAAGTTATTTTTTCTTAAATCCAAAGAAATGATTGCTATAAAAATTAGGATAGTGGTTACTTATCTGGGAAGAAAGAGGTTGCGGTTGAGGGGCCAGCCCGGTGGCGCACTGGATAAGTGCGCCGCTTGGGAAGCGCGGCGGCGCTCCCGCCCGAGGGTTCGGATCCCACATACAGACCGGTTCCCGCTCACTGGCTGAGCGAGGCGCGGGGGCGCTCACTGGCTGAGCGAGGCGCGGGGGCGACGCTCACTTGCTGAGCGAGGCACGGGGGCGACGCCGAGGTTTGCAATCCCGTTGCCGGTCCCCGGTCCGGTACGGGGGCAACACTGAGGGTCGCGATCCGTTGCCGGACACGGAAAAAGACAAAAAAAAAAAAAAAAAAAGAAAGAGGTTGCGGTTGGGATAAGGCTACATGGAAATGGCAAAATTCTATTTCTTGACCTAGGTGATGGTTAAAAGGGTGTTCACCTTAAAATAAATTATTCAGCTGGTATTTGTTTTATGTGGTTTACTGTATCTTTGTTTTATTTTGCAATAAAAAGATTTTAAAAAGGTGTTTAGTTCTTATTAGGCATTTTATTATCTTTATTCTCTTTTCTGACATTCACAGTCCTGTCCCTATAACTTAGCAATGCAATGTGGCCATATTTATATCAGGTCTTTATTCTCATACATACATACCCTACTGAAATCATTGTTATTCATTTCCATGTGAGCATAGCCTTCATAAAGATCAGTTTCAGTGGCTGCCTAAAAACCACTTATCCATGGTTGGTTCTATGGGTTGTTCCCACTACTATGGATAATACCTGTAATTTGTTTTCAAGTTTGGAAATTGATATTTGTTTAATAAAAATGCTATTGTTTTAATTAAAGAGTACATTTTAATAGGAATGTTAAGAGACTCCATTTTTTATTGCATTTTTGCTCTAATCCTTTTAACAAAAGAAGAGCCTAATCTTAGAGCGTAAGCTACTCTAGGGAAGAACTACATTTGTCTTTTATAGACAGTTATTGAGCCGCCTACTCTGTGGCAAACTCTGTGCTAGGTTCTGGGGCTAAAAGGATGAAAATAACTTAGTGCCCTTTTAAAAAGCTCAGAAACAAGTCAACTATCAAAAATAGTGCAGAATTATGAAACTCAAATAAATGGATATTGTGCTTAAACTCTTTCTAAAGAAATCCCAAGTAAAAGCTACCAACACTAGTCCCTCATCTCCAGTTCTTTCTCCACACTGAAACCACAGTGATCTTTCTTTTTTAATTTTTTTTTTGAATTTTTATTTCATTTTTGTTAAAAAAAATTTTTTAATTTATTGAAACGTAATTGACTGTACATATCTGTGTGGTCCAGCGTCTAATATCCATACCCGTGTACAATATGTGATGCTCAAATGAGGATAATTAGTATATTCAGCATTACACAATGTAATAATTTTTTGCAGCCTTTTACCAATTTCTGGTACTAGTGATTTTTCTAAAAGGCATATCTGATCAAGTCTTAACTCACTGGCCATACTGAACAATCATGAATTCCTCAAATTCCTCTTCCATGCTTCTGAAACTTCACAAAGACATTCTCTCTACCTGAAACCCTCTTTCCCCCTTTACTTCTGTGATTCACCTGTTTAATTCCTACACTTTCTCCTGACATCAGCTGAAATGTCACTTTCTCGGTCTCACCTGGACCAGTTGAAAGTCTCTGCTCTGGAGACTTCCCTCCTTTTCCCATGCCCTGAATGTTTCCTTTTAGCACTTATTACATTTTAATACTTACTTACCTGATTTTTTACCCAATAGGCTACAACTGCTCAGAACCTTATTTGCCTTATTTCCCATTTTCTCAGTCCCTGGCATGTATAAGCCCTTAACAGATATTTTTTAAATGAATGGAAGGGGTTTTGCACAGGTTGTAAAGAGGAACACATGGGAGTGCCTAACGAGATTGGGAGGTAAGGAAATGGGGCGTCAGAGAAAGCTTTCCCAAAGAGCTGGTGGCTACACTTTGAAGAGGAAGCTGGAATTTGCTAGCTAAAGAAGGAAGGTGAGCAGGATGAGATGGTGATAGGATGACTTTCTAGTCAGAGGAAAGAATCTATGCAAAGGCTGGGGAGAGCTTGGTAAATTCAGGAAATTGCAAGCATTTTGGAAGACAGAATTGTAAAGGAGAGGAATGGGCAAGTTATTTAGACCCAATGACCATACCTACTTAGAGAGACTTAATTTACCAGAGGGATATTGTACACAGCACTGTGCTATAACACCACGCATAACTAGTATATGTGCAGTCCTGCTGCAGAGAGACTCAGCATCATGTAGTTTCTGATTCTTTGTCTCTTTTAGGTGGGATATTTATGGGATGATCTCAGAAAAACATTTCAAGAACCTGATCTTACACTGGATTTATCAGCAAGGCAGATTTCAAAGTGATTTTATCTGGTCTGTGCAACAACCTGAATGTATAAGAGTGTAAACTTCTGGCAAAGACATGTGATGCTAAAGGAGATAGAAGGTAAGTCAGATCTAGAGTGAAGAAAACTAGATATATGTTTATATTTACTCATAAAATAATGTACATTTTTTAAAAAATGAGAATTTGGAAATTATTCAGTGTATGTGTCTGCATGGACTGTCTTTTAAGGGATTCACAAAAAAAAACTGGTGATAGTGATTGCTTTTTAGGAGTGGCACTGGATGGTTGGGGACAGATGTGGGAGGAAGAGTTACTTTTCACTGTACTTATAATATTTCGTACCATATAAATGTATGAGCTATTTAAAGCATATCTTAGAATGAGTGTGTGCATTTTAAGGATGCATATCAAAAATGCTATCAATGCTTATACCTGGATGGTGGGATTATAGGTGTTTTTGTATCCTCTTTTTGTTTTCCTATGTGTTTCAACTTTCTACCATGAGCATATGTTGCTTTTGTAACTAGTTTTTTAAAGTTATGTTATTTTTTAAACCTGGATTTTAGAGACCATATGTAGGGACATTGAACTGCCCAATTTTGAAGTCACAGAGGATCATAACTTTACAAAAGGAAAAGAGAATATTCCTAAACTTAGATCCAGACCATACTATTTTAAGAAAGTAGGAAAATGTTCTTGATTATGGCAACTGTTGCATAGAAAAAGGGCACTGGACTGGGAGGCAAAAATATTATAGTTCAAATGCTAGCTCTGCCATAAAATAGTTATGTGACTTTGGGCAAATTCTATAAATTAGCCCTTGTCTGCAGACTGTAGGTAATAATACCTACTGCAGAGGCTATTGTGGAGATTAAATGGAGTAAAAGCACCTAATATTGTGACATGTCCAGGGCACCTTTGAGTTCCACCGAAGTAGAACCTTTTAAGTTCCATCAGCTCCCCAAAGTGTATTTTTTGTGTTAATGCAGCTTTAAGACAAATCCTCCAGCCCTACTTCAACCAGGTGCCCACTCTGATTACTGTTTGGAACTTCTAGAGCCTACTCTGTACCTGACACTTAGCAAGTCCTAAAAAAAATCTCATTCTTCCTCTCTTCCGTTCTTGATATCTTCCCTGATGCACAGAGGAAAACACTAAAATTAAGACTGTTTCAAGAAAAAAAAAGGGCAATGAATTGAAAAGATTATCTATTTTTTCAAAAATTTGATATTGTAAATAGGTCACCAATTCCAAAGGAAATTGTTTTAGCCCGTATAGTGATCTCATGCAAGTCTCAATTGTAATAGCTAACAGTTACAGGGTACAGATTGTTGGCAAGCCATTGTTCTATTAATTCATTCAATCCTCCCGTCAGCCAGTGGGATAGGTGTGATTATTCCATTTAACTGATGGGAACTGAAGCACAGAGCTGTGAAAGAACTTGTTCAAGGTCAGACAACTAGATAATGGCAGAGCCTGGACTCCAATCCCAGCAGTCTAGCTCCAGAGCCCAAGTTCTTAATCACCATGGTTCTTAGTGATAATTATAATTAATGCCTCCAATAATGATATTATTTGATTATAAGAATTAATGAAAATCCAGAAAAAACGTAGAGCATAATTTTCATAAAATTTTGTCGGTGTTTTGTACCTAGAATTTCTGAAGCCATTTCACAGACAGGTTTGTATGAATGGACACAATGTCTCTGCAACTATGCATTTTCCTTCACCTGAGGAGAATAAAGGTCCACTTTTCATTAGACAGGACCAATCACCTAAGGGAAAAGGTACTCTGAACTTCTCTTTGCCTTTCAAATATAGCATTTGCAAGAGCCTGGCATGAAAGAGACCTCTGTACATCCAAGGAATGAAAGAAGTCGGTGTGCCTGGATGTTGAGTTTGGGGTAGTGTCAAGAAATGAGGCCTGAGAAGTATGCGGAGGCCACCATGGGAAAATCTGGAAGGAACTTGAACTTTGTGCTAAGAGTAAAGGGAAGGCGTCAAATAATTTTAAACAGAGGAATTTCCCATTTGTGTTTAAGGGAAAAAAAAAATCACTCCAAAATGAATTGAAAATGAACTAGAGGAAGCAAAAATGGAGGCTGGGAAAATTTATGCCTGGAATAGGAGTCTGAAAAGGGACATTGGCAGCCTGGTCTGTAGCTATGGCAGAGAAGATAGAAATGAATGGTTTCAGGAGATAGGAGGCAAAATTAACAAGATTTGATGACTGTTTGGCTGTGGAATTTAGGAGAAGCGAGAGAGACTGTCAAGGGATAGGGGTGGATCAACGGGAGATAGATTAAGTGAGTCTTCCTGGAAATAAGACCAAAGTGGTTTGCCTCCTATTGCATAGGATGATTTTGCCTAGATTAGGGGCCTCAAAAGAAACCTTTAGGATAAGCCAAGCACAGAAAGATAAATAGCGCATGATCTCACTCATATGTAGAATCTAAAAAAGTTGATTTCATAGAAGTTGAAAATGGAATGGTGGTTACCAGAGGCTGGGTGCTTAGGGGGGGAATGGGTGATAGGAAGATGTTGGTCAAAGGACACATATTTACAGTTAGATAAGAGGAGGAAGTTCAAGAGATCTATTGTAAAGCATGGTGACTACAGTTAGTGAAGTTATTGTATTGTATTTCAAAATTGTATTTTAAATTGTTTTTCAATTTAAATTGTTTTTCAATTTCATTTTTGTGGTAAGTGTTCTTACCACAAAAATGATAACTATGTGATGTAATGCAGTTGCAAATGAGCTAGGTTTAACTATTTCACAATGTGTATACACTTTAAAACATCATGTCATAGACATTAAATACACACAATTTTATCCGTCAATTAAAAAAGAAAGAACCCTTCAGGATATCTGAATCCTATAAGAGAAAAAAAGCTGGGAATCTGGGTAGGAGGGATCCAGAAAGAAGGGGAGAAGGGAAGAGTGGAAACATTTATATTTTGATATATTTATATTTATTTGGGGAGGAAGAGTTTATTTGTCCAAAAATATTCTCTTCTGTTGCTCCGGGGTGACTGCAAGACTCTACAGAGGACTTTCAAGAAGGTGGATAGTGATAGTAGTGGGTGCCTTTCCTTCCCGGAATTTAGAACAGTTCTTAAGCTCTGCCACTTCCTCCTTAATGCAAATGAAGTTTATCATATCATGTCAAAGCACAAGCAGAAGTTAAATGGAAAAATAGACTATAAATCTTTTTTGGAAGAAACTTGCATACCACAGCAAACACCTGATACCAAAAAGCTATCATCAGGTGCACCATAAATTTATTGTATATTCTCCTTACTCACATCACTTGGTTATTATCTGTAGAGCTGTCCTCACAGAAAGCCATCTGATGCTTCTTGGGAATTACTGTTTCTCAAACACCAATCAACCAGTGAGCATATTCACTTTTCCTGGTGTCTTTTTCTCTAATTACAACAGTTTAAAAATGTCTCACTGAGGGGCCAGCCCGGTGGCGCACTGGATAGTGCGCCGCTTGGGAAGCGTGGCGGCGCTCCCGCCCGAGGGTTCGGATCCCACATACAGACCGGTTCCCGCTCACTGGCTGAGCGAGGCGCGGGAGCAACACCGAGGGTTGCAATCCCGTTGCCGGTCCCCGGTCCGGTACGGGGGCAACACTGAGGGTTGCGATCCGTTGCCGGACACGGAAAAAGACACACACACACACACAAAAAAAAAGTCTCACTGATAAATGTTTTTTTCATACCAAGGAAAAAGATAACACAATCCTAGTTTCAGTAGTTTTAGAAATTATCTTTCCATTGTTTAATTGCATTCTAAAAAATTCTTAGCTTGACTTCTTCCCTCTGAAATTAGTGATATTATAGCATTGAAATGCCTTTCCCTGCAGCCTTTGCTCACCACGTATTCAAGGCCAGAATAGCCATTGTGTAGTTCTAATTTGACAAAATCCATGTTGCTCTTGTGTTTTTGACTGAGCTGTAATGTAATTCAGATAGGATTCAATTGTGTCATGGCTACCTCTTTACTTTAAGTCAGAGTAGGAAGTGTTTGTAAAATCAGGGATTCTTCATTCAAGCTTGCACAAATTTATTGCTTGTGGCTTGTGGCCAGAATATAAATTAGCCAATGACTCTCCCCCCGGTTTGACTTTTTTTCCAAAACAGTTTCTCCAAGTGCCCAGCATTGGCTCTTCCAGACACCCCCCAGCATTTCTAGGGCTGTAAGGATTGCAATTATGGGTGTGCATGTAACACACTGTACATCCAAAAGCACAGAAACAGGCTATAACTTCTAAAACTTGTGTGCTTTTTCTCCACGGCTACCCTCTACAGCAATTTTTTCTTCACTAATTACACTTTGTTATGTTTAGAAAGAGCAACAGGTCTAGACCACAACTTTATATTGTGATATAAATATAAAATAGAAATTATGTTTATGTGAAAAACAAAGCCCTGGTATTAGTGGGTAGAAATGAAAATGTTTCATTGTGAAAGCCTATATTGATGTAACTATAACAAAACAAGACAGAGGAGGCTTACTTTTGTGTCGTTGCAGACATTACAAAACGCCTCCTAGGAATACATTAGAAAGTTTCATCACATTAATAAGGTTAAACTAATATATTTTTACTGACTCTTGCTTTAAGTTAAACCTAATAACTGAGGCTAGTTGGGAATAGAGAAGGCACAAATTGCTCCAGATCCCAATTTTCTTGGTACCCTTTTTCCTCTCAACTTCTTTATAGCTTAGCCCAAAGTTCCTGCTCCATTAAGTTTCCCACCCCCGTTTTCTATTGTTTTGATATCTATTTCCCATGCCCCCATTCAACATAACACTACCTACTGCCTCTCTTCCATTTTACTTTAGCTCTACCTACCATAAAAGGGTTGCTCAAAGAATATAATGGGACAGATTTGCAGACCTTCATAATGATTGTTTCTTATCTTCATAGCGAGCCAGAAATAGTTGGGTCCCTCAAGCTCTCATCTAGCAATTCTTTTTAGTGGGTGACTCTTTGCTATGTCCCCAGTTTTTCCATCCACGTGCACATGTGTTTACACAGTCAGACACCCTGTGCACACACACACGTGGCACTCCTGGGCCTGCACTGCTCAATGCATACAGGCATATATGTGGGTATTCATTCCTAGCTGCACACATGTAAGCACCCAGATTCTAGGGTTTTAGTATATCCAACAAATAAGACTCATTTATCTTTCCTATCTGTGCTGAGAACCACTTTATAGATGTAGGTATCAGGTGGGGATAAAAAAAAAAGTCTATTTTGCCACTTATTGGAGGATGTGTCTTCAATTTATGGGACAGTGGGCTTGCAACACTTCACCTGAGAATTAAATTTATCCATTAAAAGCACAGGAAGAAAAGGAAGAAAAGAAAAAAAAAAAAAGGACCGGCCCAGTGGCACACTGGAGAGTGCGCCGCTTGGGAGCGCAGCGGCGCTCCAGCCGAGGGTTCGGATCCCATGTGGAGACTGGTTCCCGCTCACTGGCTGAGCGTGGTGTGGGCGCGACACCGAGGGTTGCGATCCCGTTACCAGTCAGTAAAAAAGACAAAAAGGAAAAAAAAAAAGCACAGGAAGAGCTAGAAATCTTACACCCAGCCTAGTAGGGAATGCTTACTTGCTTCCTGTGGGCAGATTATCTCCCAAAGAGAAAGTGACTAAGCTGAGCATGCCTGGGTCCTTCTTCCAAACATTCCAATCAGATAACTGAAAAATATAAAAGGAGCGCTAAGAAATGTTAGGAGTATTACTCTAGTGATATCCCTCCACATGGAGCCATAAGGAGCCTTAAATGCACATATACAAATATACATGTGCACGCACACACACACGCACACGCACGCGCGCACACACACACACACACACACCCCAATTCTTTTTTTTTTTTTTTTTTTTTTGTTGTCGCACACACACACGCACACGCACGCGCGCACACACACACACACACACACCCCAATTCTTTTTTTTTTTTTTTTTCCTTTTTGTCTTTTTTACTGACCGGTAACGGGATCGCAACCCTCGGTGTCACGCCCGTACCGGGGACCGGCAACGGGATCGCAACCCTCGGTGTTGCGCCCACACCACGCTCAGCCAGTGAGCGGGAACCGGTCTCCACATGGGATCCGAACCCTCGGCGGGAGCGCCGCCACGCTCCCAAGCGGCACACTCTCCAGTGCGCCACCGGGCCGGCCCTACACCCCAATTCTTAAACCAGGCCATGGACACTGGAGAGTCAGATATCAGAAGCCAAGAACTCAGAAAACTGGCAGGAATAAGAACCAAAAGCCAAAAAAGAAAGGGAGTTAGAATCAAAGAACAGAATACAGGGGACTGGGGGTCTGCAGGAGGGCATTTACCTACATAGAGGGTTGAATCCTCAGGCCTGAACCTGAAGCCAGGAGTGCAGCAGCAGGACAGTCAAATAGGAAATAGGAACAGACAGAATAGGAATAGACAAAAGGAAAAGGGAATGCAGGTACAAGAGCAGTTGTACAATAACACAAAGTCAAATTTCTGCATGTAAAAGAGTGTGAGAGAGAGCATTCCAAATTTATTGAAGGGATTCTCACTACCAATCACAGCTTGGAGTAGAGCTCACAGCCCCAAGATTGACCATGGGATAGAATTAGAGATTCCTACCCCCACTTACTCCAAACAAAGAAAATTGTTTTGCTTCAGAATAAGCCTTGGGGTTTAGGAAGAAGCCCTGGGGTTAGAGACTTTTTAAAATGGTTTTCCCAGGCACTTTTTTAAAATTTTTATTTTGAGGTGGCCCAAATGACCTGACTCTTTGGGAACATGGGGAAGAAAATAGATCATCATAATAGCTAATATTTATTGAACATCCATTATGGGCTCAGGTACTGTCCAGACTGCTTTGAATGTACCAATTCAATTGATCCTCATAGCAACCCTTTGAGGTATGCACTTTTAATATCTCTATGTTATAGATACTGAAACAAACACCGAGAGGCTTAGCAATGTGCCCAAAGTCACACAGCTAGTAGGCAGCAGAGCTAAAATGCAAACCCAGGCAGTCTGGCTCCAGAAGCCACACTCAATAACTAATTGATCAGAAAAGAGAGTTGAATCTGACTCAGCCCAGCCATGGATCTTTTCCATGTGAAAGTGAGGCTGAGCAGAGTAGACACATGCCCCAGGGAGGCTACTCATAAATATTCAGACTGGTTTGGCCAGGGCTGCACACCAGGTGGCACAGGAGGGGCAGAGGTGGGCCATTAGGAGTTTGCACGTGCAATGGACAGGATGGAGAAGGTCAAAGGCACGTGCGTCTCTCTCTGGTGGAGATGGCTGTGAACTTTGGCATGTACCTTCGCTTGGTAATAAAGCCCTGTCATGTTCTGTTTCTCTGTCTCTCTCTTCCTTTCCTTTTGCCCTTCCATGAAAGATTCTTTTATGGATCAAGACCCTGTATATACTGCCCGGTTAAAAAAAGGAGCCCGTCAGGCTCCTTCTCAATCCAAATCCTGGATGTAGCTAGACCTGCATGAAGAGTTAACTATCTTAACCAAGTAGGCCAGGCATCGTCTCCTGTTGCCAGACCACAGGATAGAATTTCTAGGAAAAGGCAGGGCCGTTGCTCCTTTTGATAATCCTTAGAATGTGTGTAGACTTCTCCACAGATTTCTGGGTGGTTGTACAATTACTTGTTGGTCTCTGATGACACAGGAAGGGGACTAAGGGCTGGAACAAGAGGTTCAGGGAAGACCTGACGCAGAATTCCAAGAGACTCAGCACTGTTAAATTCAGTCATTCCACAAATATTTATTGAGCTCCTACTACATGTCCTGTATCGCTGTCCTTTCCTTGGTGTGTTACTCTGTGCAGACACCCATTACCAGGTTCCTAGGAATTCCATAACTTTATGGGCTCAGGCACTTACATAGCAGCTTCTCCACTTTCCTTTCCTGGTATCTAGCAGCCCAGACTGGGGGCCCCACTGATACATGGGGCTGTCTTTGTTCAATAACGCTTGGAAGCACAACTGAGCTCTGTATTACCGCACTTTTGGCTGGGGCGGCTGGAGTGCCTGGAAGCTAGTAGTTCCAGCCCGGCAGAGCCACGGGGACCGACCCAAAGCACCAGCCACCAGCTTTGTTCCTCAAGCCTCTGGAGAAAACCTTTGATTTCATGGGGATGATTATTTTTATTCTTGCCCACTCAAGGATGAAGTCCAAGAAACAAGAGGTTGCCCCTTTCAGAGGCATCACAATGGGTTACCTCCAGCCAAACCCACTGTTTTTTGTTTTTTGTTATTTCTGGATTTGGTTGGGCCTCTCTTGGAAACCATTACTATACAACTTACTTAAAGAAATAGTGGAGGGATTGGGCATAAGAGATTCAGACGGAGGGGGGACCAGGTTGGGGGGGGATGGTCTGGGGCAGAGAGGCTGAGAGTAATGTGTTGTCAGAGAAAGTGCAGGAAGAACACATTAAAGTCACAATCCGATTTGAATCAATTCCATTTTGTAGTGCATTTTTAATCTTTTGCAAAGTCAAACTAGTCCAAGTTTGACTTTTGGCCAAGCTTGGAGAATTGGGACTTTGGATGAAAGTTTCAAAAAAGACGCAAAACACACACAGAGAGAAAGGGGGAAGAAAAAAAGGGGGAGGGAGACTTTTATCCTAAAGTCATTGTAAATCCAAAGCAGGGTTTTATCCTCCACAGTTAAATGAAAAAGAAAAAAAAAAAATCAAGAATACCAACATTTGAGGTACAAAGACTGTCATGGACCAGTGGAAGTTTGCAAAATTATATGTAAATGACCAAAGTTTTTACTGTGGTCGCCCTGTGCATTCCCAAAGCTAATCCCAAAGAGAAAATCTACTTAGCAAAAGAAAGTTTTGTCTAATTTGGTTAACAGTTGAGAAGTGACAAAAATGCTGAATATATTAATAATTTATATTTCCAGGGTAACACTATATCTTTAATGCTTCACTGCCAAAGGGAATTCAGATTGGCTTAATGCTCAGAAAAAAAAAAAAAAAAAAAACACCCTGAAAGGCCTATATCTTTAATGCTTCACTGCCAAAGGGAATTCAGATTGGCTTAATGCTCAGAAAAAAAAAAAAAAAAAGAACACCCTGAAAGGCCTTCATATTCTGTACCCAGTGCTGAAGGAAATGTGTGTAAGACATGTGTTCCAATAACAGGCACCATTCAGTCTCCCATTTCTGCATAATTTGTTTTTATCCCATATTGCTCAATGTATATTTGTTATCTGGGAAGGCCACCTGGCTTACACTCACTTCCATGGACCAGTTCTATCAGTTCATGAGGAAGGAGGTAGCTCACATTTTATAGATAGTTATTTCAAGAACCCCTTACATGCAAGACCTTTTCTAAACTTCATAGATTCCCCCCCCCCCCCCAAATACATATGTTTCACTTTATGAGCAATGTAGTGAAGGTTGGTTTGGGTTTTGTTCGTTTTGGTGTGTGTGTGTGTGTGTGTGGTGTGTGTATGTGTGTGTGTGTGGTGTGTGTGTGTGTGTTCTTGACTGTCTTGGTGGTGTGTGTGTGTGTGTTCTTGCCTGTCTTGGTGGGGTGTGTGTGTGTGTGTGTGTGTGTGTGTGTGTTCATTCTTGCCTGTCTCTGTATAATGAAGTTTGATGGCTTACAAATCGCCTTGCCGGTCATCCCATTCTAAGACCTCAGTAAGCACTCTAGGTCAGAGCTCTCTTAAACCCTGTCCTGAGAAATGGAATAAGTTAATTTACTGTCCTCCAGCCAATCTGGGAGAAGGCAAATCAGTATAGTTCAGGTAAATAGCCTCTGGAAACAAAGAGGAAAACGTGCTACATAATTTCGAACTATTTATTCAAAGGACATCAAAGTTAACAGGAACAGAGATTCGATAGAAAAAATCAATGATAAAATCCCTACAAACACAACTTTGCTTACTTTACCTATCTACCTGAAACAACTGGAAGGTCCATTTTGATGCTGGGGTCTTAGAAAAACATGATTTTAGCTTGCTGTTTTAAATGCAGCGCTATTTTGTGGATAAGGCACAGATCCACAAGAATTGAAAACTACAGTCCCCTAAAAAATCAACAGTCAAGTCTCCCCCATACTCAAAACTTTCCTCACCTCTTCCGGATGGAGCGAAAGACTAAAAAAAATAAATTAAATAAATAAATAAATAAATAAATAAATAAATAAATAAATAAATAAATAAATAAAGCCTCCAGGTGAAATGGGGAGAGAGAAGAATTTTTTCTCCAGGCCTGAGAACTTGAACAGAGAACCCAGCGTCCTGATCCCGCGCTAGTGGCCGAATGGTGGGATCGTCGGCTGGGGAAACAATCCTTTGGGTAAGCGCGGCTCCCAACCTGGCCTGTGCCGGCCTCTCACCCGGTCGCCTAGTGTCCCCGAAGCTGGAATAATCGGTGCGCAAAAGGCAACACCAGTGTCCCTGAACCCTCCGGGGCCGAGTAGAGGTCATCTGAGGATGGTCAGAAAACTCCGACGGATTTGTTTTTAAGCCATAACTCAGAACGTTACTTGTTCTAGGCATTTTTGGGGACGTGTTCAGGCGGTGTGGTCGGCCACACGTCCCGCAGGCCTGGATTTCGCCGCGTTCCAGACCCGCGGGCGTGCTGCGCGCGCGCGTCGGGGCACTTGCCTCGGAGTAGGAAGGGCGCCTCGGTCCCAGCTGGCGAAAATCCTCTAAAGCCAGTTTGGGGCGGGCCCTTCGCTTTGCATTTTCCCAGAGCCAAGGGCCGGGTTCCTTGCCTCCGCCCTTCTCCCAGGCAAATTCCCCTGATGCGCCCGGGGCGGGTGCGATCTGGAGCTCCGGAGGAGCCGCAAATCCCGCCCCAAGCGACCCTCGAATATCCGCCTAAACCTCCATTCAGCCTCCCGCCTCCCTCAGACTCCGCCGTGAGCCCCCCACCAAACTACTGAGGACCGTCACTTTGGCCTCTGTCAGCCTCGCACCCTTGGCATCTCTGAGGGGGGATGGGTTGTGGATGAGCAGAAGGTAACAAAGAAATCCATCTCTTTGGGTCTTTTTCAGAAAACGTTTATTGCCAGGGGAGATCCTTCAGAAGACGAATTCGCTCTTGGCCTCCCCCCCCCCCCCCCCCCCAGCGTCTTGTTGGCACAGTATTTACACCTGTACAATATATACAGCATGTCTCCTGCGCGGCGCCCAAAGCGCAGAGGAACGCGGCGGGCGAGCTGGCGTCAGAGCACCGGGGGGTGCTGGGGCGCGTGCAGGTTGAGGGCGTTGGGATGGGCGTGGCCGATCAGGTTGAGGTAATGCCGGTCCAGGCCCTGCACTGGTGCCAGGAAGGGGCTGTGCTGCTGCGCGGGGCTCGGGAGCGGAACGGGCGCGCTGGGCAAGTAGGGCAGCGCCGGGCTGCGGGACGCACCGTGCGTCCAAGGGAAAGGCCCCGGGGCGGCGCCCTGCGGGAACACGGAGGCCTCGCCCGGGCTGTGGCCTGCAAACTCGGGCCCCGGCGGGTGCAGCTGATAGGAGAAATCCGGCTCGGGGAGCGAACCGAGAGGCGGGAAGGCGGGCTCCGCGCCCAAGCGGGCTTTGGACTGCAAGAAGGCCAGAATGCGCGCGTACTTGGTGTCCTTAGTCTCCATCCGCTCCACGGTGGTGAGGTAATGCACCAGGTTCTTCATGCACTCGTGGTAGCCGTAGTGGAAGTAGTTGGCAAACTCCGCTAGAAGTTCTGCTGGAGGGGCGACAAAGACGGTAGGAAGGAAACAACCGTGAGCAGCCCCGTCCCCATGGGGAGTCCGAGGCGGGTGCCAGGCACCTTCCATCACGTTTTCTGGACAAAGTTCTCATTTGAGGCCCGCCCTCTCCTCTCCGCAGTCCAGAGACTGGAAAAGCACGGGCAAACGACCTTCTTTTCTCTAAGAGCCTGATCCCACCCACCCCACCTGAGAGGAGGAGACAGAACCAGCATCCCTAAAAACCAGTTCATCGCCGGGGCTGGAGAGGTGCTTTCGCAGGACCCCTGTCCTGCCCCGCTCCAGCAGCCTCCCGCGAGTAGACCTCCCGGGAACATTCCTTCACTCCCACTGCCAGCTTCCAGGTCTGCGTGTGGCGCACGCTCCCTGCCCAGGTTTCCCTTTCTCCAACCCGCGCCCACCTTTTTCCCTTCCCCGAGGAAAATCAGCAGAGTGCAGGGCTCTCAGGTACTGGACGGTCATCTCGAGGATCTCCGCCTTCTCCAGCTTTCCGGAACTCTGCAAAAAGAGGACGGGCCCGTCGCAGAGGCCCAGCGGGTGGAGGCCAACCCAGCAGGCTGGGCAGGCTGGGCTTCATCTGGAGAGGACCAGCGAGCGAGGCGCTGCTGCTAATTTGCTCGAGAACCGCCCGAGACTCACTCAACGCTCAGGCTCCTGGGGGCAGGAGGCCCACAAGTACGGCTCTCTGCGTCCGCAGACCCTCCGGCGTCTCCGCCGAGAATGGCATCGGAGAGCTGCCAGCGCCTGGCACCGTGTTTCGGACCGCGGATGTTACCTGCTTCGCCAGGGCCATGGGCACCGTCTTGCCCAGCTCGTTCAAGCAGCGATTGATCCGGTCTCTCCTCCGCTTTTCTATCACTTTATGAGAAACGGGGGTTCTCTGCGAACAGAGATTTGTACGTTTAGGATGGTTTTGCCCAGGGAGTCGTCAAAGGCACGGATATAAGTTGCTGCGTGCTAACCGTCCTCCCAGCCGCTCACGCTGCGCAGAAGTTAGCCCCAGAAAGGGGCCCCTGGCCCTCCACCTTCGCGCCAGATGAGCTCTGCCCCCTCACGCCCACGCTGGCGCTCCCCTTCCAGACACCCTACCCACTCGGGCCGCCCCGCCAAGCTGAGCGCCAGGGCTTTGGGAAGGTGGCCAACAGTCGCTGGGCGTGAGCGTCCCCTAGGTTAAGGACTCTCCTCTCCCTACCCCATCCACTTCCCAAACTACTCGGGATTCCTTCATTCGCCAAGTTAGGTGTGACCACGTCCCTGCCATTGGTCCCGTCAATTGGCAGGTCGGTGAGTCAGACGCCTCCACCACCAGGGCGCAAGGGCCATTTGGGCTCAGTCGACTCACTTTGCGTTCCTTGAGCTTGTCTGACATCCTGGTCAGTACGCGCCCTCGGGAGAGACTGTGGCGCGAGGCACCCGTCCACTTCCCACCTCGTGTGCCTCCTCGAGTGTCCCAGGTAGACTGCAGCCTCCCCACTCCTAGGGGCTGCCTTATAAAGCGGTCATCTAGGGCTCCAAGTGTATTCACGAGTTGAATTATTCCATAGGATTAGGGGAGCTGCGTTTGGAGGATGTATGCATTCAAGATCAGGTTTAAAGAAGTTAAAAAAAAATTTTTTTTAGCAGCCGAGGGGGGCGAGCTGGGGGCAGATCAGCTTTGTTAATCCACGTGGCCCTTCAAAAGACACGTGATCGGCCCGGGAATAACATTTGCATGGCAACAGTACCGGCGGGAAAAGGAGGCGGTAAACTGGGGCAGGCGGGCGAGCCAAAGCCTGCAGCAGCCGTGGGCGCCGAGCGCAGGGGCGCAGCGGCCACGGGCACCGGGGGGTGAGGACCCTCACAAAACAGTGTCGCCTCCTTTAGTCCCACCGCTGAGTCTCACACGATCGCCTGTTTACAAATCCCAGCAAGCCTGCCGTCCCAGCGCCGAGTGCGTTTTAAAGCCTGTCCAGAGTCATTAAAGTAATTAAGTAAGCCTTTAATAGGCTGTTCCGCCGGGTTCAAGGGAGAGCTCTTGGAGACGGAGGCTCCCCGTTTGTTCCCAGGCTTTTCTCACACGACTTGGTGACACGTCCATCTCCCCCCTTTTTGTTTACACCGCTTTATTTGTCCGGACATCCCGGCAGGTGTGGGGCTACGGCTGGCACACGAGGCTCCCGCCTCGCCTCGCCCCTCCCACCGGTCTTTGGCACGCGACACTCCCCCCTACACCCTGACCATGTCGCTTGCTTTCTTTTCTCCCCCCTCTGGCTCTTTCTTCGCGGGGGGAAGAGGCTCAATTTGTAGCCTATTATCCTATACCAAGATGTCCATTGAAAAGTATGAATAGTTTCATTGGGCTAAATTTTAATAATGCCAGAGGGTGGGGGAGGAGAGACAGGCAGGCGTGTGTGTATGTATGTGTGTGTGTGTGGGGGGGAGGATTGGGGGGCAACACGGAGTAGAGTGGGCCGAGAAGAAAAGGGGGAATGCAGCTGGCCCAGGCGAGCATTATGCGACGTCACCTGCGAGAGGGGGCGCCTACAGACCCCTATTCATTTGCCTAATTTTGGTCAATTTAACAAACTTCAGGAGAAATTATTGTGGCTTTGTCAGGGAGGGTGAAGCCTTCTGATCGAATTAACAGCATGTTTTGATCCGGTAAATGTCATTAGAAAGGGAGAAACAATCGCGCTTAGAGGGCTCTGAGTAATGCGCCCAAGTGGAGACGCCAAAGCGCACGGCTCACAAAGGGAGCAAGTAGCTGCCACAGGGAACTTTTGTACCCGCCCATCGCCCAAGTTTTGACACAAAAAGGCATTATTTCATACTTGAATACGTTTAATCCAACGATTGTCTATTTTCTGCAAACATATTTTCACAGCATTGTTAACTTTTTATGTCCCCCTTTCGCGGGCGCCTTTTCTTAACGTTTGGGGGCGGGAGAGCGCAGACACTTTGGGCATCAATATTTGTCACTGAAAAGGGCCCCGTGAAGTTAGGGAAGTTGATCTCTTTTTTATGGTTTTAGAAAGCGAAAATATCGGGGGAGGAGGAGGGAGGGAAGGCGCGAACAGAAACGGGGGAGGAAATTTGCTGGACTGGCCCCAGGGAAGGAGGGGGCGGCGGCTGGGAACCCTCTTGGCCGCCTGCGCCTCTGCGGGCAGCCGGTCCCGCCGCCGGAGGCCTCCTCCCCCGCGGACGGGCCTCGCTCACATTTGCTGCCCCCGGTCCCGCACTCGGGGGGCTCCGCGCTTGCGGGGCGTGGGTGTGGGGTGAGCTTTCTTGCAGGTGGAAACCGTAAAAATGGGCTTAATTTTATGAGCCTCTCTAGAGCCACCGAGCTCTCCCTTCTATTTCTAATTTTTTCCATCTGGGAACAGCTGAAACCTCTCCTTAAATATCTCTCACTTTTTTCTGCCCCCGACCCCAGCCCGAATTCTCTCTACTCTGCTGGACAATGGCCGTGCCCAGGATCTCCCTCTGCGTGTTAGTCCTTGGCAGAGGTCGCTAAGGCGGAGCCCGGCTCGCTGGTGGGACCGAGGGAGCTCTAGGGCGCAGAGCCTGGCCCGGGGTGTCGGGCCTCGGGGAAGCCAGCGGCCCACTTGAGGCGGCCTGGGAGGTGTGGGCCTCGGTCTGCACCACGCACCCCTAGGGTGTCCCTTTCCGTCTTGCTTCCAGTCTCCTGGCGACATTTCTTTTCTACTTCACGCTAGATTGGACACCGCCCGCGTCCTCCCGCATGTTGCTCTGCCAGCCGCGGGTGCCCTCTCAGGGGTTGTAGATTTCAGTATATTCACTCACACACAAGGGGATTAAGCACGAACCCTTATCATCCAAATTAACTAACGTGAATGGGTAGGAGGGAGCGTGCACGCTTCTCACCCCCACCCCCTTTTTAAGCCAGCGGACGAGGAGTTGATCCTCTTACCGCTGGTGTTAACCGCCAGCTGCACGCACCTTCCACAGGCACAATTTCATTCCATGCAAACTGTTTAATTTCCAGGGTTTGATCGCAGCGCTGGGCTCCAGGCTTGTCCCAGGCTAAAAGTACCCGCGTGCAGCTGCAGGGGGCTGGGGAGCAAACGAAGGTGGGTGGGTGAAGATGGGGTGCACACGTGCACATCCTCGCCTTTTCCTTCGTTGACCGCAGCACTACCAGGGGGACTGGGGGACTGGCGGCGCCTCTTCCAGACCAGGTTAGGGGAAGGACGTCCTTGTTTCTCCCTTTCCGGCCTGATGGCCTGAATCACATTGCCCGACAGGGGGCGCCTCGCAGTCGTCTTCCCTTTACTTCTCAGGAAGATGATCAAGTGGTCCCTGATCTTGACCTACCTTCCAGGCAAAATGAGAGCAGAGTGGTGAAGAGCAGCTGTCGCTGGAGCCAAA
Source organism: Galeopterus variegatus (assembly GCF_000696425.1). NCBI lineage: Eukaryota > Metazoa > Chordata > Mammalia > Dermoptera > Cynocephalidae > Galeopterus > Galeopterus variegatus. Next base: position 172,685 of record NW_007730174.1, read on the forward strand.
CAGCGTGTTCAGATTCCAGCTCCACCACCTACCAACTGGGCCAGACTTTGGGCAAGTTACTGAATTTTGCAGTGCCTCAGTTTTCTCATCTGTAAAATGGGGATAATAATTGTATTTACTATGTCACAGGGTGGTCACTAGAGTAAAATAAGGAAAGGCACATATGCAAGGCACCTAAAAGAGGGCTTAAGCACTCGATTGGCGGTTTTATTTTGCCTGCAAATTCCTTCTGCAGTGACTATTTATTACATGTTTTAGTAGTGGCTTGTGGGGTTTGCTGTGTTATGGTTTTTTCACTCATTTCATACTTTTCGCATCCCTGGGAAAACTTTACTCTCACTGAAAAAGCCACAGTAATATCTCCTGAAATTCGTTAAATTGACTAAAATTAGGCAAATGAATGGGGACCTCTGGGCACCCCCTCTCACAGGTGACACTACCTAGTGCTTGCTGGTGGGCTGTGTTCTCCCAGCGTGTGTGAAGCTAAAAAAGACTGTAAGTGCAGAAGCCCCTCAGCATCATAGCCATTCTCAAGTGACTCAAATGTTAGCATCAAAATCAAAAGACAGCCAGGAAGTAAGACTACCTAGAAATTAGACAGTGCTAATTAAATATTACTCTGCACATAGCCTCCTGGAATCTAAAGACCTCTACTGGGGAACACAGCAATCACAAGCAGAATGTGTTTACTACTGTTATTTTTAATACTATGTCTTTAGCACCGTAGGTTTGACATGTAGCTTCCAAACACTGAAACAAATTCTTTTGTGTCCCCCCCCGCCCCCCCCCCCAGTTTTAGAAACTGAGAATTTGTGGATTTGGGAGGCAGGAAAGGAAAAATGAATAGAAAGAAAATAGTGTAGCGGGTATATGGTAATTTCAGCCAAATTGCTTTAAGACAAAGTTCTGGGTGATTTCAAATCCCTCCCTCTACCCCCACCCCCAGACTTTCTAGATTCATTAACAGGACTGAGGATTTAATCAAGGGGGGGGGAATATGAAGAGACTTATCAGAGAGCAAGGAAAACACACATGGGGCTGACCCTAAAGTACTTCTGAAGTACCAGAAAGACAAGGTGCGAAGGGAACGGAGCTCCTGGATTCTATTCCGAAGTGACTAGGATTACAGGGTGCTTCTTCTGAAAGGACCCATGGCAGCATTGAATCCAACCCCCTCTTTTACAGTTGAGGAATCTGAGGGGCAAAGAGGAGACCTGGGAATGCCCAGTGGCACACAGTGAGCTGCTGTCACAACGTATTTCACAAAGTATAACCTGTGTAACCTCCAGGGCCGACTGCCTCAGTTTACTCCTCTGTTACTGTGAAGGAGAGTCCAGTCAGACACCCTGTGGTTTGGTACTGGTAAACATTCTGTAGGACACCTGCTTTCTTTGCTTGTGTGATCATTGTCGGGGGTATCAGCTGCACCCCTGAGCCTCCTTCCACCCATTCCTACTTTTCATGAGTCCAGTGATAACAGCAGGCTGTGAGCACTGACAGTGAGCCAGGGGCTGGCAATAGAGAGCAAAAACGGACTTGGCTCCACCTTCCACAAGCTTGTACTCTAAGAAAGAAGAACATACTTGTCCTGATGGCCCAGTTCAGTAGCCTCAACGCAACAGTCGCTCTCACTGCCCACTCTAGCAGCTGTGGGTGGCGTCAGCTCTCCTTTTGGGTGGGCAATTTCTCTGGACTTTCCCTTACTCAGCAATCCTGATTCCTCTGCTCCCTCTGGTCACCAATAGTATTCTCAACCCGGCAATGACATCAGCAGATAATGTCTCACAGGAAGCGGAGCTTGTCAATATAGTTAGGCGAGGGTTCTGGGTTGTCCTAACCGGGACTAATTAACTGCTTAGATTGAAAGGCTGCCTGTGCACAAGGTAAGTTTTGCAGCACTGCTTGTTCAAACATTCCATAGGGTAATTGCAGCACTTCCATTAAGTACTGTCTACTTCTATATGCAATGGTTCACTTCTTACATGTCTCTCCAGGATTTGAAAGTAGTAGATGCTTAATACAGTTTTGTTGAAGCAAGGAAAATTGGGAGAGGGACTTTGAGGATTATTGTTGCATCAGTGCTGAAGTGAATTCTACAGTCAATTTCTCACTTGGTCATATTTTACGATTTACTTTTGGGCTTTTAAAAGTACTGAGTGTGGGGGGCGTAAATATATCTATTGAGAAAGAATACTTTTAGGGAGATTGCAGGACAGATAAAAGTGTTGTTTTCCATATTTTGATGTTAACGTCACTTAGAAAGTATGAAGGTACTTCAAAAAATTTACAGAAAAATTGAATTAAAAGATAATATGAATCCTTCCATGAACTCTTTGAAGCCCCCGCATATATTGCAGATGCTATGAATTGCGTCCATTGTGGGCTTTAATTATTCTAGGCAATAGGCTTTTCTTTTTAGGCTGACTTTTACAGCTTCTTCTTCTGTGTTAACTTGCACAACCTTCCAGAAGTTAACATTACAGAGCTTTGGCTTAGAGTATTGAGGGAAGTTCTTTTTTTTTTTTTTTTTTTCCTTTTTGTCTTTTTTTACTGACCGGTAACGGGATCACAACCCTTGGTGTCGCACCCGCACCGGGGACCAGCAACGGGATCGCAACCCTTGGTGTTGCTCCCTCACTTCGCTCAGCAAAGTGAGCGGGAACCGGTCTCCACATGGGATCCGAACCCTCGGCGGGAGCGCCGCCGCGCTCCCAAGTGGCGCACTCTCCAGTGCGCCACCGGGCCGGCCCAGAGGGAAGTTCTTTTTACAGCTCTTGGGGAAGTTGGCACTTCACAAAGATTTCATCTGCTTTACAGAGCTAATTTTCACAGAAAACTACAGGTATATGTTGCCGAAAATAAGAGATAATTATAAATTGCATGAAACTTGGGGGAAATTGCATAGAACTTGGGGAATTTGGATAAAAGATTCAGGTTTGGGAGAAATGTAAGTTACAGTAATGTTAATCAGGGGTCCCATTTTAAGGACAGGAATCAAGTGGCAGATGGTTGACATACAACCAACCTGTGCAAGCAAGATGACTCCTCCATGAGTCATGCCAGGAACCCTACTGCTCCCTCTCTGGTGATCTGAGACTGCTGCCATCGTCATTCATTCATTCACCATCCAAATGCAGAATTTACTGAGTGCCAAGCACTGGCCTGAGTGACACAGGAGCCACTGAGAAGAAACATAGAGTTTTTGGAGACTCTATATGTTCCCATGTATGAAAAGAAGAACCAGAGGATGGAGATAGCCCTTGAAGGCAGATCTGCATTCCTGAGTGGGACAAATTTGTTTCTTGGTCCACCTGCCTAAAATTGCACCCTACCGCTTGCAGTTTCAGTACACTTCATTTCTTTACATTAACCTAACCAATGAGAGATTAATTTGAGGAGTTATAAGTCCCCTCCTTTAAAAACTTAATTGCCAGAGACCAGCAAGTGCTGGGCCTGTGGGCTCTGGGGAGTGAGCAACATTGACCTGGGCCTCCTGGGGACCAGAGCACCATGTTTTTCTGTAACCTCCACAGTAAGCCAGCCCCATCCCTGTGACCTGCGGGTCTTCCAGTGACTTGGTGGCTCTGGCTCCTGTCTGACTGAGCCCCCACTGAGCCCCCTCTCTGGCCTCTGCACCTCAGGGACTGTCCCTGATCTGCAGCTAAGCACCCAGCCATGTCTAATAGCACTTTCTGCAACGGTGGATAGTTCTGTGTCTGACAATGGCCGTAGGTGGCTACAGAACACTTGAAATGGGCTAGCGCAAATGAAGAATTGAATTTTTAATTTTATCTAATTTTAACTCACTCATATTTATATAGCCACACGGTGCTGTTCCCTGCCACACTGGAAGATGCAGACACTATTTTTGAGTTGTTAGCTTAGAGCTTAGAGAAATGAACACAAAACCAAGGAGGGGGCCGGATGATGATTGTATTCATCTATTTCCATTGCTTATAACAAAATATCTGGAACTGGGTAATTTATAAAGAAAACAAAATTTATTGCTTACAGTTTCTGAGGCTGGGTATCGAAAGTCCAGGGAACACATCTGGTGAGAGCCTTGGTGGCAGTGACAGTGACAGCAGAGTATTACATTGCGAAAAATGGTGGACAGAGACCAACTCCTCATTCACCCTCCTTTTAAAGCCCTCAGAATGACGCCCATGACTACTATTTTTAATCCATTCATCACAGCGTGGTCTTACAATCTAATCACCAGTTCAGGGTCCTACCTCTCAATTACCATAAAAGGATTTCCCACCCTCAACAGTTACAGTGGGGATTAAGTTTTGGGGGCACATTCAACCCAAGGCAATGATAATTGCAGCTAACGTTTGAGTTTTTTTTTTTTTTTTCCCGTGTCCGGCAACGGATCGCAACCCTCAGTGTCGCCCCCGCCCCAGACCGGGGACCGGCAACGGGACTGCAACCCTCGGTGTCGCTCCCGTGCCTCGCTCAGCCAGTGAGCGGGAACCGGTCTGTATATGGGATCCGAACCCTCGGGCGGGAGCGCCGCCACGCTTCCCAAGCGGCGCACTATCCAGTGCGCCACCGGGCCGGCCCTAACGTTTGAGTTTTAATAACCTGCCAGATTTCACAGAGATGATGAGAGCCCTGGGATACCTTGAAATATTTCTGTGGAAAATTTCCACATCCAATTTTGGACTTGTATCTGAAGTGCTTCTCTGGCTTGTGAAAAGGTATGAACATCAGACTGACATCTCTTCTGATGTTGAGACTGAAAAGGACCAAGTTTTCTTCATGAAGGCAATTGCCCAGTTCATGGCCACCAAGGCGTATATCAAATTCAATACTAAGAAGTTTATCCAGCAGATGAATATGCAGTGAAAGAACTACTGAAGATTATGTCCGTCCTCTGTAATGCTATGAAGACCAAAGGTACGGAGGGCTCGAAAACAGGAGAAGAAGATAAAAGTAAGTTCACGTTTGATGTTAGCTGGAAGATTTCAGATTTGAAAGCAGCCAGGCAGCTTGCTTCTGAAATCACCTCCCAAGGAGCATCCTTGTATGACTTGCTAGGCAAGGAGGTAGAGTTGAGGGAACTGAGAACATAAGCCATTGCCAGACCTCTGGAAAGAAATGAGACTGAAAAGGTGATGAGAATTGCAATAAAAGAGATTTTGGTGCAAGTTCAGAAGACTAAAGACCTGCTCAATAATGTGGCCTCCGATGAAGCTAATTGAGAAGCCAAAATTGAAAAAAGAAAATTAGGACTGGGAAGAAATCAGAAGTGACTACGGACTCTGCCAGAAGGTTCGGCCAGCCCTTATGGACGTGTATGAGAAGACTGAAGAAGAGTTGCAAAAGCAGGATGACATTTACCTAGAGAAATTTTGACATTTGGCTTACCTGGAGCAAAAGCAGCTCAAGGATCATCACAGGATGGAGCAGGATGGGTTTGAGGAAGCTGAAACTACTCTCTTTCTGATGCAGAGCAAGCTAATGGAAGAAGAAAAAAGACTGCTCAAGAGTGGAAATAACGACGACAAGGACACAGACATCCAGGAGGAAGATGGATCTGACAGTGAATGGGAAAAGAGACAGCTGTCCAAACAGTGGGAGGCCATGGAGGTGCTCATGCAAGAAGGCCCAGCAAGCACGTTGTGGGCACGATGCAAGGTGGAGACTCTGGTGAGGAGGACGACTCAGAAGACAGTGAAATTGACATGGAGGATGATGAAGAAGAAGATGACGATTTGGAAGATGAGAGCGTTGCTTTCTTGCCAGCTAGGCCCAACCAAAGGGTCCAGAAAGCTGAATTCCTGGATGAGAGGGACAATGACTTCTAACCCTCCTGCCAAGGAAGCCAGGCAGATTAAAACCCTCAGATTTGTAGGTAGACAGGAAATTAGAAGGTCAGGAAGGTAACATATAGTCTGTTCACTAAGCCAGCTGGACTCATTGTTCCTGAAGCGATACTTATTTCTGCTTTAGCCTCATATGTTTGTATTCTACAAAACTTAAATCAAATCAAATCAAACCTACCTCCTCCCCCCAACCAAAAAACAAAAAACAAAACTTAATTGCCTCTGAGAGTTTTAAGGGTCTCTCATTGGGGTGAATTGTTATGACTGGATTTTGTTCTCCCTAACACCAAACTAAAGGAGACTGCTGAGAAAATAAGTTTTTATAGGGATGAAGATAATTTTGGAATATTAGTTTCCTGTGGCTACTGTAAGAAATGACCACAAACTTGGTGGCTTAAAACAGCAGAAATTTATTCTCTCACAGTAAGGCCACCAGAGGGGCAGAGACATGGACAAGAGAAGTGGAGGGGGAGATAAAGAAAAACATGTTCTGTTGCAAAAGTTGAGCGGAGCTGCCCCTCTTCTCTTCCTCTTTCTCTTTTCCCCTTCTTCCTCTTTGTCCTTTCTCATCCCTCTTATCTTGTAGGAGCCGTTGCTCCCAGGTCTCAGAATTGATGCTGGTGTAATATATCTGTGCTGCTTTATGAGTTAAATTGTCTTTAGTTTCCTAACCTATGACCTTCATAACCATTTACACACACACATACACACAATGGCTCTGTCTCAAAGCCAGCTCGTCAAGACCCAGTCTTTTCCCCACTCTCCTCCAACATCCCTTCCTCTTCCAGTTGGCCACTGGGCTTTTGAACAGGCCACGATCATGCTCGTGCTCACAGAGACCTGAGATCTGGGTTTTCATTCTGACTCTGCTCACTGAACGGTCTTGGGCAAGTTGCTGAGCCTCAGCTTCTGTATCTATAAAGCAGTGATGGTAGCACCTACCTCCTAGACTTTGCTGAGATGATTCATGGTCATGTTTGTGAAGTTCCTGGCATAATATCGGGGCCATAGGAGGTACATGGGGCCTGAGATTCTCATGCGTTGATCTGGTCGAGCGCCTACCTGTTAAATTTCTGGAATGATGCAGGACTCTCATATTACCATGGGGACAGAATCCAGTTTCTACCTTTTAGGAGTTTATAGAGAGAGACATACACACGAAGGGAATCTGATATAAGCTGCAGGAGATGGATGATGGTAGGAGGAAAGAAGGGAAAACTTCCTGGAGGAGATGTGTGAACTGAGTCCTGAAGAGTAAGTGTATTGGTTTTCCATAACAATAGCAGAAACTTGGAAACTTAAGACAATGAGAATTTATTCCTTCACAGGTTTAGAGGTCACAAGTCCAAAATCAAGGTGATGGAAGGGCCGCACTCCCTCTGAAGGCTCTAGGTGAGATTTCATTCCTGTCTCTTCCAGCTTCTGGTGGCTCCAGGTGTTCTTTGGTTTGTGGCAGTGTATCTCCCTCCATCTTCACATGGTCTTCTTCTCTGTGGATCTCTTCTCCTCTGTCTTCTCTTCTTTTAAGGACTCTGGTCATTAGGTTTGGGGTGTGTCTGGATAATCCAGGATGATCTCATCTAGAGACACCCAACTTAATTACATCTGCAAAGACCCTCTTCCCAAATAAGGTCACATTCTTAGGTTCCAGGTGAACATATTTTGGGGGGGGCACCATTTAATCCACTACAGTGAGTAAGAGGTAGCCACGCAAAGACAGGCAGGAAGGGTGCTTTCAGTAAAGGAATTTGGCATGAAGAAGGACACAAGAGCATGAAATAGCTTTCTGGTCTTGGGAAACCACATTGTCATCTTACCAGATCATGAATTATGAGGAAGAGCATGGTATAAAATGGGTGAGGAGTCAAGTCATGGGGTGGGGGTGGACTTGGCACCAAGTTTAATTTCTTTGTGTCACAGCAGCTCAGGTAAAGATGATGAGGTTCTGAATGAGTGTTAGGAATGGTCTGAACATGTTGGAGAGAGAAAATCAGCAGGGCTTGGGGAAGGATTAAACATGGTGGGAGAAGAACAGGGAAGATTATTGCTGGATTTCTGGTCTAAGAACTGACCATAAATGTGACTCTGTTATTGAGATTGGCAATAAGGAGGGAGAGAGGGTCATTTTGGGGGGTGAATGTGTAGGGGGTCAGGGAGTGTAGGAGAAAATAATTCATTTAACTTTGGACATATTGATTGTTCATATGGACACCTATAAGTGGATGCCCAGAAAACAACTGAGATGAGAAACTGAAGGTCAGGAACCGATAGACTGTGAGAGTGGATGAAATTGCCTAAGAAGAACTTAAAGTAGAAGGGCAGGGGGAACAGGAAAGGATCCTGGGGAGGCTGATAGGCAAAGAATGGGTGAAGGACATCGACCAGGAAGGTCGATGGGATGGGAAGGGAAGGAGGGGGGAAGGAGGAAAGCACACAGGGCTCCGAGGAGTCCTAGGTGCAAAGTTGCAGGTGGCTTCAAGGAGGAGATGGCCAGCAAGATCTGACTAGGAGAGATCCAGAAAATGCGTATAGGACTCTAAAACTGGATTGAACACAGAGGTCAACATCAAACTCTGCAAGTTCCTAAAGAGTGGTAGAAGCCAAAATGGAGGCTCAGACTCTCTTTCCCTGACCTGGACTTGGAAAATATGAGTGCTTGTCAGGTGATGAATTCAGGCTGCATGGTAGAAAAGACAGCCTTCCCGATCACCTACCAGCTGGAGTTGACGTAGGTGTATCTTGTGTTACAGACCTGAGACAGCCCTGGCCGCTGGTGCCTTGCAAGGGAGCAGTGGTGCTTTGCTGACCTTTGCCCATTTAATCTCCACAACAATGAGTTGAGTATTGTGTTTATTTTACAGGTAAGAAAACTGTGGCTGGAGAAATTCAAGGGCACTTGACTCAAGGGCAAGAGAGCACGTAACGATCAGGTGGCCAAATACAAGTTGAGGCTGATCTAACTTTAAAACCAGTGCCCTTTCCAGCAGGATGCCTGGCCTTGCTATAGCCTCGATCCCACTGAGATTAGAAGTCATGGGAGAGACTCCTCAGCCAAGAGACTGACACCCGCCTTCCGAAGACCAAATGTAGCTGCTGCTTCGCAAAGCAGGGGGCACATCCTCAATTTGCCCAGTGACACTTGTAGATTTGTTCTCCCTCTTTTGGCACCCAATGGTCACCAGATATTTGGATTCAAGTCTCTCTTTCACTGTTGCTCTCTCCATTTCTGATACTCCAATCACATAGCAATGGCTTTTGGACTCTCTTACGCATCAGAAGCATTTGACAACACACATTTCTGGGGCCCGTCACAGATTTAGGATTATTAAAAGGAATATCTGTGGGTGTAACCCTGGAATCTGTATCTTAAAAAAAGAAAAAGCCCTCAGGCAATTCTGATGGTTCATGAGACAACATTTATTTGATATCATCACTGTAAAGTGGCTTGTCAATAGTGCGAGGTCATGTGGTTATGTATTGATATTAGATGTTGTCAGATAGTTAGGATAATAAGCAAAGAATTTTAAAAGCCTTTTATGGCATTTGTTCTGGCGTATTTATTAATAAGGCAATCTTTGGCCTCTTTTTTTTTTTTTTTTTGTATTAGGACAGCTTGACTCCTTCACCCCTTAACTTCTTATTGGCTCAAAAGTAAAGTCTGTGCAGCCAATTTAAAGCTTGCCTGAACTGCAGAGCTCATTTTGAGGAATTAGTATTATGGATCTGGGAATAGAGGGACCTAGTACCGAGGCTTCTTCAAGACGTGGGCAGATCTGAACTGATTGAGGGTTGGTTGGTGCCCTCTAGTGGTGGGAACTTTTCAACAACTCTTACGAACAGGACCCACTTGAGAGGCTGGCTTAAAAAGAAACTGGATTCGGCCTCCTCCTCTCTGTTTGGAGACCCTGCTGTATCTTGGCAGGACACCTCACCTTTCTGGCTGCAGTAATTTTATGTATAAATTGGAAGGACTGAATGAAAGAATCAGTGAACAGGGAGTCAACATGTCCAAAGGGCTGCCCAGGAGACCAGTCCTAGATGAAGTACAGGCAAAAGGGCAGGTGTGCCCCACACAGAGCCCTGTCACAACCCTGCAATGCCATACAGGCTGTCTCCTCCACTGGCGTGTGAGTGCTCTGAGACTGGGAACTTGGCATGTTCATCTTTGTGTCCCTAACATCTGACACAGTGCCTGGCATGGAGAAAGTGCTCAATAAATGTTTGTTGTGAGGCAAGGGGGCAAAAGGAGAAAGGCAGGTTGAACTTGACTATGTTTGCTCAGGAGGTGGCCGAGCAGGACTAAGTCTTGTGAAGTGGAGCTTGGCATCGCAGGCCTCCCCAGCAGAAGCATAACTGAGAGTGGGTCTCATGCTGTCCCCCTGAGGGTGAGCGGACACCCTGGATTCTGACACCAGATGCTTGGCACCCACCTAAATCCACTGACTCCCAGCATTAGCGGGGCTCACTCTGCCTGCGGGAATAGTGCAGGGATCAGTAAAGCGTAGTTTCTCCGAAGTGCAGGTGGTAGGAGGTCAGTGTTCCTGCAGGAGCCTTTTATTACTTCCCAGCCTGCCCCACTTGAGGGTTTTGGCAAAGTTAGTGAAGAGAGCACAGGTTTCCGGGAGACCTGGGTTTTTCCACTAATGTAGTTTGACCTTGACAAGTCCATTCCCCTTGTGGTTTCCTTTCCTGCCAAGAGAGAGGCTCTTCAGGGGTCACTGTGGTCACAGCCATGGCCTTTTCTGCTCCACCTCACTCCCTATATATCTTCTCAGTTGTCAGGACCCCGACAAGCCTGGAAGAAACTGTGGGGAGAAACATACACAAAGGAAAGAAAGAAAGAAGAAAAAAGTGGAAGTAGGAAAGGCATTTAAAAAGAAGCAGACAAAGGAGCGAGAAAAAGAAGGAGAAAGGAGAAGAAAATAAACATAAGATTAGCAGATTTCATTAGTTCATTCACCAAACATTTACCAAGCACCTGTTCTTAGTTGGCGTGATGGTTATTACTGTGTTAACTTGGCTGGGCCATGGACCCAGATATTTCATCAAACACCAGGCTAGATGTTGCTGTGAAGGTATTTTTAAAAGGAGATTAACACTGAAATCAGTAGACTTTGAGTAAAGCAGATTACCCTGTGTAGTGTGGGTGGGCCTCATCCAATCAGTCGAAGGCCTTAAGAGACAACAGGCCGAGGTCCCCCGAGGTGAGGGAATTCCACCTCCAGACTTCCCTGGGACTCGAGCTGCCGCATCAGCTCTTCCCTGGGTCTCCAGCCTGCCCACCTACCCTGCAGATTTTGAACTTGCCAGACTCCACAGTCCTGTGAGCCCATTCCTTAAAATAAATCTCTTTCGGTTCCTGGCAGGATGGCAGAATAGACAGTCCCCAGTGTCACTCTTTCCCACAAATCAACCAATTTGAAACTATAAAAATGTAACAACAGCCAATCCAGGGCCGCTGGAGCTCAGGGGAAGAGGAGGAGAGACCTACAGAGCTCATGAAGGGGGAGAAGCCACAATGAGAGAAAGAAAAAGACTGCTTGGAGTGATTAGCACCTCAGCCGCTTTAAGGCTGGAGCTGCTGAGTGCACAGAGCAGGAGCCGGCAGAAGCCACAGCTGTGCCCTTCAGGAGGCAGCAGAGGAGAAGAGGGCCTTGGCAGCATACAGGACAGCAAGACCACTAAGGGTTCCTGTGGACCCACATAGGAGTGAGGAGCCAGAACAGCTGAAAAAGGGGAGCCACTCAGAGGCCAGTGAGTCATTGCAAGAGACCAGCATAGGGCCTGTCCCATGGGAAGTGTTTGGAGCATGGGAAGTGGGGCAGATGGGCCCACCAGGAGAACACTGGGACACAGCAAGGACAGCCAATCCAACCCCCAATTAGCACAGGACCTCTCAGAGGAGACTGGTCAGGAATATAGAATTGCATGGGGTGCAGTTTGATGAAAAAACTCAGGTCCAGATGAGAGTTTCTACACAACTCAGGTGCACACAATCTCTGGAGAGCCAGAAGTACCTATAAGGTCAACCATTAAACCCTGAGCTGCACAAAAAGCCTTCCCTAGGGAAACAGCAGCAAAGCAGCAGTTTAGCTAAACAACACAGCTCAAGTATTGGTTCCCACAGGAAGTTCCCCCATTTTAGATGTAAGCAAAGTACAAAAAATTAGTTCCAGCCCAGGCACATCACCAGTGCCTTGGGGCCCACCAGGGGACTGGAGGCATGGAGCTGCAACCAGACCACCTGCCCACAACTGGGCACACCATCAGTGCCAAGGAGCATGTAAAAAATATCACCTCCATGTGGGTAGCCTGTTGCTTTGCCTCCCATGGATTTGTCACCCCATTTTCCCCTGGGTGACAGAGCCCCCAAAGGTTACTCAAAGCCCACCTCTTTTTTTGAGCAGTGAGAAGCCCCAGAAAGGGGTTAATATCCCAGAACTTCCTCAAGCGCGAGGCATTTCTTCCATTTGGGAAATTAACCACGAATTGGGGTTCTCTTCCTGCATTTATTCTCCAGACCAAGAAGTTACAGGAAGAGACATAGGTGGGGTTTTGCTAAGTACAGTTTTACAAGTTTTACAATAGAAGCTGGTGAGATTAAGTAAAAA